>NC_065446.1:204770482-205070482 GCF_917563875.1 Diabrotica virgifera virgifera
GGAGGCCCTCGACTCCGGTGGGGAGATAATATAGCAGGAGACCTAAGCGCGATGGGCGTGGAGAATTGGATGGAGGTTGCTCAAGACAGAAAACAGTGGAGGCACGTTGTCGAGTCGGCTAAAACCTACCAAGGGTTGTAACGCCACGGAGTAAGTAAGTAAGTTTTCAAGCCTCAAAAATGTGTATTTTTGAATTTTTCCGATTTTAAGTCGCTTATAACTCGAAAATTATTATAGACCAGGGCGCATCTGTAAAAATATTAGTACATTTGGACGTTGAGAGGTGACTCAAATTTTTTTGCAGAAATTGCTTGAAAATAACTCAAATAATAATATTTGAGTTATCCTCCCTCTCAAAAAGGTCGGAACATTGTTTAAATAATCAAAATGTCAAAAAATGTAGCAAAAATTCAATTTTTTTCTGGTTTTTTGATTATAACTTTAAAAGTATTCATTTCCGGAAAAAGTTGTACCAACATAAAAGTTGCGTAATTAAATTTCCTTCAATATAAAATTGGTTACAAATTTAAGAAATAGTCACCCTTGTTGCAAAATAGCAATAATTGCGAAAAAACCACACAAAAACAAGTAATCGTATTTTACGTTTTTCAACCATTTATGCTACACTTAGGAACTTCATATTTCACCCAAAAAAACTTTATGATACAGTAAAATAATACTGTAAATTTAATTAAGATCGGTTTTATCAATTTTGCAAAATAAATTTTGCAATCCAGCTTTCGCGAAAAAATTCATTTTTTCAAAATGTTACAGGACTGAAAATAAAGCAGGTGGCAAGTTGAAATTTTTTGTGCGTATAGAAGTTCACTGTACCTTTTATTTGCAATTTGCAAAATTAGAATCGATTAACTATCACGGCGTCAGGAATTTTTTAAATAAACATTAATTATTGGTGCTACGCGCAGGACAGCGGATAGTTTGCTCTGATTGGACATTCCAATGACCTTTGATAATGATTGATACATTTTAATTTTTATTACATTTTGATATTACTAAGTAAATTTGTTAATTGCAAAATAAAAACACATACTCTATCCTTTGAATTAACACTTTTTTAGCAAAAACTTTCTTTTTTCATATATTTTAACTTAGAGAATAAAAGTTTATTATTTTTAATCATATGCAATTGTTTAAACAATATTTCACAAACAATAATAAAATTAGTTTGATTTTTGTGGAAATAAAATATTAAAATATAGAGTAAGAAAATAATATATTAGATAAAGATTGGAAGAAATTTTGGTGGAAATCAACTTGTGTGAATCGAACACCTCTGTGCTGCGCGTAGCACCAAAAATTAAGGTTTATTTAAAAAATGTCCTTACGCCGTGGTAATTAATCGATTTTAATTTTGCAAATTGAAAATGAAAGGAACAGTACACTTCTATAAGCAATAAAAAATTCAACTTGCTAACTGCTTTATTTTCAATCCTGCAACATTTTAAAGAAATGAATTTTTTTTGCGAAAGCTGGATTACAAAATTTATTTTGCAAAATCTGTTAAACCGATCGTAACGAAATTTACAGTGTTGTTTTCCTATATTATAAAGTTTGTTCGGGTAAAATATGAAGGTCCTAAGTGTAGCATAAATGGTTGAAAAACGTAAAATTCGACTACTTGTTTTTGTATGTTTTTTTTCGCAATTATTCCTATTTTGCAACAAGGGTGACAATTTTTTTAATTTCTATCCAATTATTTATTGTAGTAAATTTTATTATGCAACTTTTATGTCTGTACAACTTTTCTCAGAAATAAATAGTTTTACAGTTATAATCAAAAAACCAATAAAAAAATCGAATTTTTCCTTCATATTTTGTCATTTTGATTATTTAAACAATGTTCCGGACCATTTTGAGTGGGAGGATAACTCAAATATTATTATTTGAGTTATTTTCAAGCAATTTCTGCAAAAAAATTTGAGTCACCTCTCAACGTCCATCTCAAAACAGATGCGCCCTGGACTATTAACTTTTGAGAAAAATGATAGGAGACCTTTTTTGTCCTTTTTTGTTTAAAAAGACCCAAAAACCTAAAAAATATTTTCCGGTGCAAAGAAAATGATCTTTTGAACTGTTTAAAAAAGTTTTTAAACAATTTCTGCTCAAAAATTTTGCCAGGTACCATTTTAATTTGTTTAAAGGTGACATTTTTGGACAGGAATCCGCAAATTACCAAAATTGAAAAATTTTTCATACGGGAACGATCTCACAGCATGGATTAACTTGATGTTTATGAGCGCCACAGCACATTTCAAGACTAATTTAATTTTCGAACAGCGGCACAGAGGGCGTTGGAGCTCTAAATGAAACAGTATATTGCCGGTTGACCGTTTCTCGCAAAAAACGATTTTGCGGCCGTAAAGCATATCGGTTTGATGTATTATTTACATAAAAGTTAATTGACTGTTTAACTAAATTGTTGCGAAGTTAACAGCATCACGAAAAACTTGATTTAAATTTTTATAATAATTACAAAATTTTGATTGTTTGTCACCTCATAGTCATTATACAGGTTGTTAGTAAATAAGTATGATAAATTTTAAGAGGTAATTTTTCATAAAAAAATAATAACAGTTTTGCTCCATAAATGTATGTCCGCAAATGCTTCGTTTCCGAGATACGGGGTATTGAAATTTTTATTTCAAACTGCCAATATATTTATTGCTCTAAGATCGGTTGAGCTTTGAAAAGGAAATTTGGTAGGTTTTAAGAGATATTTATTGCGTAGTTTTTGGCATAAAATTTATAATTTTGTATTCATCATTGGCGCGCCTAGTGGTAATGATCTGAATTTTTTTAAATACAAAAATATAGTATTCCACTGTGATATTTGAAATTAAAAATTATTTTTAAATTCCACGTTTAATTTATAATAAAAGTTTTTTTATTATATGGTGCACCGTTTTTATGTAAAAAAAATAAAACATGTTGGCGTGTATTTTTCATTTCTTAATACATTATCAAGAACTATACAATAAAATAATACTAAACTAGAACAATAACAACGACAATAACATATTACTAATATAAATTTAACTAGGTGTAAAGCTACAACAAATGTTCAAAATGACCTCCTTCAGGGTGACAGAAGAGTTGTATATTCGTAACAGGCGCGCGCACGGGTAATGGTCTGAATTTTTTTGAGAGAAAAAAATAGTACGCTACTGAGATATGTCAAAATTATTTTTGAATTCGTCGTTCAATTTACGATAAAAATCTTTCTTGCCTTTTTGTCATATGAGGCGCCGCGCCGTTTTTATGCAAGAAATACAACATCTTAACATTTACACCGAATACTTTGTAATCGTTAATATGTCTTATTTTTTGTATAAAAACGGCAATGTCATATGTCATTGTCATATGAAAAAAGGCAAAATATATTTTTTGTCACAAATTATATGAGGACCGTGATAATCGTGACGTCAAATCAATGTTGGCTACTCTAAAATCGATTCCAAACAAAGCAGAAATTGACACATGATGTTTGTTTTGGTTTTTATAATTGGAATATATTGCTTGTAGGATGTTTAATTTTTACAAAATGGTAATGTGTTGGGTACCCGTGATTGTAATCAATGCTCATAGTATATTTCCCATCACATTTCCAAATAGGACTTGTTAAAAATCTGAAGAAACACAGTAAGTACTATGTAGTGTGTAAATCCTTGATTTTGTGTAAGGACATTTATAAAATAAAAGAAATATGATTGATATGACTAACAAAGATTGCGTCTTTAGAAAAATTGTGCAGATGATTGTTAAAACAAAATAAAATTAAAAATGATTACACAAATCACGTGTATAATGAATTGACAGTTGCTTTGTTTGGTATTTTTATATCAATATTTGGAAAATTTTTGACGTTTTGACGTCACACTATCACGGTCCATTCAAAAATGATTTTTAATTTGACATATCTCGCTGGCGTACTATTTTTTTCTTACTGTTTTTTTTCAATATTTTCTGTTATTGTTCTAGTTTAGTATTATTATATTGGATAGCTCTTGAAAACGTATTAAAAAATGAGACATACGCTCCAACATGTTTAATTTTTTTCCACAAAAACACTGCACCATATGAACAAACAGCAAGAAGAAGGGTTTAATAAATTCAACATTTAATTTAAAAATACTAATCACGTAATCACAAACTAAAGAGAGGCTAAATCAGAGTAAACGCAAAATAAACAACAACAAAACGCTGATCATCTGTTCACCCCTTCCACGTTAAAAGTGAAATAAAACTTAAATAATTACACTTTTATAAAAAAGAACTTTTTTATAATAAAACCTTTTTATTATTTATAGGAAAGTATATAAAATAATTTAACGATAAACGATAACATGCTTAAAATTCCAAAAATTACACTCTAATAAAAATGTACTTTTTATAATATCACGGTTTTGTTATTGTACATATAGGATACAACATATTTGGAAAGAATAATTAACTTATAAAATATGAATTTTTAGTAGGTGTATTAACTGTTATTTATAATTATGATTCCGAAAATTACACTAGTATAAAATAGTATTTTTTATAATACCACGGTTGTTTAAAATGGTATATATAATTTTAAGTATATAAACTTTTAATTATTTAAACAATTAAAAAAAGATATGCAACAGCCAAGTTCCAACTGGGGACCTCTCGATCTGCTGTCTAATGCCACTGAGGCACCATCAATTTGTAGATATCGATTTATTAACGTACTTTAGAATATCATTGCATTAGTCACATTTTTAAAATAGTTTGAAATTAAAAAAATCGATTTATTCATACAGTGTGATTGGTCAGTGGGGTAAAGCTTTGTAGATCCGTTATAAGTAATAGATAGTAATAAAAGTTAATAACAAAAATTGTGGCCAACTTTGATTACAGACTGATAATCAGTGATCGTAAATTGTAAGTTTTAGACAATTATTCAGTCATGGGTTACTTAAAATTTGGAAAGATGTAGACCCGTAATTATTAATAACTTTGCTCTGAAAAATGAAAATATCTCGAAAACTAATAAATTTACACATAGGGAATGTTATACAAAAATTATAGTATGGTAATGGTACTTTTCGATAATGATATAAAATACAGGATGTTCTATTTAAAATTACTGAGAAAATAATGTAGTTGCGTTTTGACTCACCCTGTATTCAATATAAAGAAAATTAGCAGAACAACCATTTACGAAAATTTTGACAATAAATAAAAAAATATGACGTCAATAAACCATTGACCTTGTGCTTGTTTTTATTTATACAGGTAGTTAAACTTGTTACAATTTTCATATAAAATTGGTTATAACTTTGTAAATACCCCGTATAACATACCATACCTTTATATTTTTGTAATCGAAAAGTTACGAAGATTTGGAATATAAAATAAAATAGAGGGTATTCTATTAAACATTCTAACATTCTAACTAATTTTGTAATGTGAAGCTCAAAGTTCGCTACAATTTTTGTTATTAAGTTTTATCGCTATACATTACTATAACGGATCTACGGAGCTTCATCCCACTAATTATTAATCACCCTGTATAATATTAGTAAAATATTGCATTGTTAGCTAGTTCTAAGCTATCCTGAAAATTTCAGGTGTCTAGGTAGCCTAGAACTATTTTTAAAATGTATTACAAAATTTGCGGAGTCCGTGACACCAACCAACCCAAGTATATAAAAAGGTTTTAAAATTATATTTTGCAATCACAAAAACTAAGCTCACTAGATCTACAGGTTTAGGCGTGGGATGTGAGGAAACGCTTCCAACCTGCACTCTGAAATTCTTCAGAAAGTGGTAGCAAACGAAGCAGTTTTTACTTTTCAAAACTTTTGTAATCTTTTTCAAAAAAAGACGATGTACAACCATCTCCCTTTACAACTTAAATCTGCAACATCTTTTCTCACGTTCCGTATCTGAAAAACCATATTATTCAGTAGAAGAAGAGTTTCTTAAGGGGATAGGGGCAAATCTTGGTTCAATGCTATTAAAATGCATTCATTTTTTTCGAATCGGGATAGGCGCAAGATTTTGCGCTATCCCCTTAATGAACAACTAAGAAATTACAGGACCACTATATACAAGTAGGGAGACACAATTTCGCCAAAATTATTTACAACATTATTAGAACATATTTGTTTAAGAACGCAAATCTGAGTGAAAAAGGAATTAATATCAACGGAGAATTAGATTTTTATTAGTGTAGGAAACAGAGGTTGAACCTTGCAAAATGGACACAAGTCCGGTTTTATTTTTTTTTTCTGTTATATCAAGGGGTACTTATTATAGGACTAACTTTTTCTGAAAAAATTATTTCGCCCCGGAACCCCTCTTTTCTCCCCTTTAAAGGGGGTAATTTGTGGTTTTTGCGGAACGTACCTTTTACAAAAAAAAATTTTTATACAAATATGAAGGGGACTATATTTTCTACGATTTATTTCCCGACAGCATATGTCTATCTTCCACCGTTTAGCGGGGGTGGCCCCAAAGTTGACAAGTTTTTAAAAAAGATGTTTAAAAAAAAATATATATTTTTCCCTAACTGTAACGGAAATTAAGAAGAAATACTGCGGCAATTATTTACAAATAAGTGACTGATTTTTTGGTATAGGTTTCACTTAAGGGTAATTGCCCTATTTTTAATTACAGGGTGTTAAATTTAAAAAAACCCCTTTTTATACCATCTGAACCGTTTATGCTAGAGTAAAAAGACTTTAAGCGATTACCCATGTACTAGTGCTATTTACAAATTTGTATAATGCACCCCCATTTTTTCCCCGGAACCACCCCAAAAAAAAGAAGAATTAATAAATAAAGTGATTTTCTTGGAATCCTGCACACACAATGCCCTTTATTAATATGCTTCATATATCATTTTGTGCATGTTATTATTAGCCATGCATGGACACCAAAAGCGATTTCCTAGTGCAACCTCTGTAGCCAAAAAATAAATAAAATAAAGGGTTGAAATTTTTTTTTGTTTTTTGCTTTTTGATCAATATGGGCATATCCTTCATCAATAGTGCTTTTCAAAAATATATATGGTTATTGCAACATCCCTGTGGAAACCATCCCTATCCTTGAAAATATACTGCAGAAACTACCCCTATCCCTTGGCGAGCATGTTTTTACGATTTTCTCATTACCTATGCATTCTTTTTAAACAAAACTTATGCAAGGTTAAAGACCACTATTTACTCTAAAATTAGGTCCAATTCATTTTTTTTCGTATAAGCAACCGTTACGGCACAGTGGCGCCGTATACCTAAGAAATGCTTTGGCGGGCTCCAGTTTTTGTTTTTTTTTTTCGTCACCTGTTCGTTTTATTAATAAAGTACTTATGTAAAATAAAACAACATAGTGTAACCTACAAATTATGACCTATGCACATTTTACATTATTTCCGCCCCAAAGCCACAGTGGTGGCCCAAAATCAATTTTTGCATCTTTTCGCCACCTACACGCATTTTATTGCATTAATGCTACCTTAATAGCACAATATTCACCCTTAAGTGGTCCCTAAGCAGTGGCTGATCCAGGGAGGGGTGATCGGGGCGATCACCCCCCCCTCTCAAACCAAGTGATATTCTATTTAAAGATTATAAAAATATTCATTTATTTTTATAGAAATACTTATATTATATTATTATTTTTATAAGAGTGGCGTACTTTTTATGCTTTAGTGACAGTGGCGGATCCAGCATCATTAAGAGGGGGTGCCAGTTGGCTAAATTTTTATAAAAATAAATGAATAATTTTATAATTTTTAAATATAATATCACTTGGTTTAAGAGGGGGGTGATCGCCCCCATCGTTCCTCCCTGGATCCGCCCCTGCTTAGTGACCACTTAAGGGTGAATATTGTGCTATTAAAGTAGCATTAATGCAATAAAATGCGTGTAGGTGGCGAAAACATGCAAACATTGATTTTGGGTCACCACTGTGGCTTTGGGGAGCAAAGAATGTAAAATGTGCATAGGTCGTAATTTGTAGGTTACACTGTGTTGCTTTATTTTACATAAGTACTTTATCAATAAAACGAACAGATGACGAAATAAAAAAAAACTGGTGCCCGCCAAAGCTAATATGAGGTTTACGGCGCCACTGTGCCGTAACGGTTGCTTATACGAAAAAAATGAATAGGACCTAAGTTTTAGACTAAATAGTGGTCTTTAACCTTGTATAAGTTTTGTTTAAAAAGAATGCATAGTTAATGAGAAAATCGTAAACATGCTCGCCAAGGGCTAGGGGTAGTTTCTGCAGTAGATTTTCAAGGATAGGGGTGATTTCCGCAGGGATGTTGCAATAACCATATATATTTTTGAGAAGCACTATTGATGAAGCATATGCCCATATGGATAAAAAAGCAAACAACAAAAAAAAATTTCAACCCCCCATTTTATTTTTTTTTTTTTGGCTACAGGGGTTCCACTAGGAAATCGCTTTTGGTATCCATGCATGGGTACTAATAACGTGCACAAAATGATATATGAAGCATATTAATAAAGGGTATTGTGTGTGAAGGATTCCAAGAAAATCACTTTATTTATTAATTTTTCTTTTTTTTTGTGATTCCGAGGAAAAATGGGGGTGCGTTATACAAATTTATAAATAGCACCAGTACATGGGCAATCGCTGAAAGTTTTTTTACTCTAGCATAAACGGTTCAGATGGTATAAAAAGGGGTTTTTTCAAATTTAACACCCTGTTAAAAAAAAAGGCTATTACCCTTAAGTGAAACCTATACCAAAAAATCAATCAATTATTTGTGAATAATTACCCCAGGATTTCTTCCTAATTTTCGTTACAGTTAGGGAAAAATATATATTTTTTTAAAACATCTTTTTTAAAAACTTGTCAAATTTGGGGCGCCAGCCCCGTTAAACGGTGGATGATAGACAGATGCTGTTAGAAATAAATCGTAGAAAATATAGTCCTCTTCATATTTCTATAAAAGAAATTTTTTGTAAAAGGTACAGGAAGGGCTACGTTCCGCAAAAACCACAAATTACCCCCTTTAAAGGGGTGAAAATTGAGGTTCCGGGGCGAAATTTTTTCAGAAAAACTTAGTCTTATAATAAGCACACCTTGATATACTAGAAAAAAAATAAAACCGGACTTGTGTCCATTTTGCCAAGTTCAACCTTCGCTTCCTACACTATATTGTTGCTGACAGAATCGATGATGCAGTATCGCAACTGGAGAAACTATACCTAGCCTCCTTACAAGTTGGATTAAAAATTCAACCATACAAAAACACAAATCATGACAAATCTTGTGTTAAGCGAAAAGATTTCAGTAAAGGGCATGCCTATTGAAGAAACCACCTCTTATAAGTACTTAGGACATAAGATACGCATAGGAAGAGATAATCAAACGTGCGAACTAAGCCGCCACATAGGACTCACTTGGGTGGCATTCGGCAAGCTGAGCTATGTCCTTAAGTCAGAACTGCCTATGTGTCTCAAAAGAAAAGTCTTTGATCAGTGTGTGATCATGGTGCAGAAACTTACCTATGGTGCAGAAACTTTAACAATAACCAAGAAAGTAAGAAATAAAATTTGTGTTACCCAAAGAGCCATGGAACGCTCAATGTTAGGCATTTCTTGTCGGGATCGAATTACGAACAGGGAGATAAGACGGAGAACAGGAGTGACGGAGGCCATAGAAAGAATTATGACTCCAGGGCTGGACACATAGCTAGAACGACGGACAACAGATGGACACAGCGAATAATACACTAGAGACCAAGACAAGAAGCATATCGAAGTAGAGGTCGTCCTCCAATCAGATGGTCTGATTACATAAAACGGATCGACAAGAACTGGATGCAAACAGCACAAAACAGAAATGCATGGAAAAGACTGAGGGAGACCTATATCCAGCAGTGGATAGATCCGGGTTAAATGATGATGATGATATACAAGTACCTAAAGTAGTTTTATCGAATTTTGACTGATTTTGAAACTTATTAGCTCTTGAGATTGTGTTACGCATTAAGATTGTGTTACGCAATATGCAATTTACTTTAATTTTGGAATATAGTCCATTCTTTCACGGTTTTTGCTCTAAATTTTAAAGAACCGCTTGGATTGACATGAAATTTGGCATACGCATAGCTTACATGTCAAAAAAAAGTGATATTATGCCGATGTGTGCTTTTGCCGTGGGGGTGACTTTCACCCCCTCTTGGGGTGAAAAAATGTATGTCCAAAATAAATCCGGAAATGGGTAAACTGACTAATTTTAAGTAACTTTTGTTCTATAGAGCTTTTTCGCCAAGTCAACACTTTTCGAGTTATTTGCGAGTGAAGTTGTTCATTTTTCAACAAAATAACCACATTTTAGACGGTTTTTCGCAAATAACTCCAAAATTAAGTATTTTGTCGAAAAAAACGGTCATAGCAAAAATATAGCCTATAAAGAAGTAAAAAAATGGTGTACGCGTTAGGTCTCTGGATCTCGCAGAACCAGAGTTATAGCCAATGAAAAATAGATTCATATTCACCAAATTGCAAATATAATATTTCGACGTGAAATATCCAAAAAATTAAGCACTGTTTGGGAAAAACCTCTTATAACTTTGTAAAGTGTTTAAAAAGCTTTATTTCTGTTTTTACAAAAAGTTTCTAGTAATAAATTTAAGCAAGTTATGCTCAAGATAAAGTTGGTCCCTTTTGTTTTTGCAAAAAAAATCGGGAAGACCAACCCCTAATTAGCAACTTAAACAAAATTAATCGTTACTGCTCTACAAATTATTTTACTTATGTTGTGTTTATATTATATCATCTGTAAGTTTCATCGATTCAAAGTGCTTATTTTTGAAAAAATTTGGTTCCAAATAAAATTTTTAAAAATTTAAATTTTGAAAAATATGCTTTTTCCAAAATAACTTAAAAATTGTTAGAGATACCAAAAATCTCGAAAAACAAAAAAGTCAGATTTGCTTTTCTGAATATCATGTATTTTTTTGTTTTGATGTTAGACAAAAATTGATTAAGATTTGGTGTTTCTAAATTTGCATACATTCGTGATCAGTGACTCGTTCAACCCATTTTAACTACAGCCCTTTCAATAATAAGGACTTTGAACCGATGAAACTTACAGATCATAATAACAATATATACACAGTCAAGAAACTTGTGAAGTCGTAACGATTAAGTTCATTTAAGATACTAATTAGGGAGTGACTTTTTCGATTATATTACCAAAATCAAAAGAGACTAACTTTATTTTGAGCGTAACTTGTTTAATTTTGATGCTAGAAATTTTATTTTATAAAACGAAAATGAAGCTTTTTTAAGTACTTTAAATAAGTTGTAATGAGTTTTCCCCGAAATGTGCTTCATTTTTGGTTATTTCACGTTAAAATATTCCACTTGGAATTTGACGAATATGAACCTATTTTTCATAAGCTATAACTCTGCTTCTACTAGGTGTAGAGACGTGATGTATACACCATTTTTTTTTAAATTTTTACAGGCTATATTTTTGCCAAGAATGTTTTTTCGACAAAGTACTTACTATTTGAGTTATTTGCGAAAAACCGTCTAAAAGCGTGGTTAATTTGTTGAAAAAATGAACATATTCATTGCCAAATAACTCGAAAAGTATTGACTTAGTGAAAAAACTCTACAGAAGAAAAGTTACTTAAAATTAGCCTGTTTATCCATTTCCTGACTTTCTTTGGACGAATATTTTTTCACCCTCAAGAGGGGGTGAAAATCACCCCCGGGGCAAATGCACATATCGGCACAATATCACTTTTTTCTTTGACTTGTTAGCTATGTGTGTGCCAAATTTCATGTCAATTCAAGAGGTTCTTTAAAATTTAGAGGTTTTGCAATATTTTACCTTTAAAGAACGGACTAATAGATTTTTTGTGTTTTATTTCATTAACTTTTATTTTGTAATGTTGATGATTTATGTAATTTCAGTAAATTGTATTTGTTTTTGTTTTTTTTTTCTGACCTTGTGTAAGCTTTATCCATTAAATTGTGAAACTTTCAGTGAAAATGATACGTATTTCTCTTCTAAAAAATCTTTATGGTCTCACGTAAAATTATTCTTGTGCTGTAATTAGGCTAACAGGCTTATTTCCATTTAGATAATTACGTCTAAGTGTTTTCGGCAACGATACTAAACTTTCTCCGGTGCAAAATCCTCGTCATATAAATATTACAGCAAGAACTTTATCCTCATACATTTTATATTATTGGAGGCCCCATTTCTCGGCTTTTAGCGTCTAATTCATGAACCAGAACTTTAGAATGGGATGGATATAGTCGAAGAGCTAACAGGTGAAATAAATTTTAAACGAAAATTACAGATACAATTTTAAACTGATTTTTTTTAAGAAAACTAGTTATATGTATAATATAAAGCTCTTAAAAATGCATAATGGGTATATTATATAAAAAAAGAAGAAATAGGATGTTTAATGAAATGTGGGGAGCGAACTTTCGTTTGTACTTTACATTCGGGATGCTGTTATTATTAATATTAACTGTTAACAACAACACGTAATAGTTTTTCACCACCAAATATCATCATCATCATTCAGCCTTCTGCATCCAAAGTTGAACATAGGCCTCCCCTAATTTCTTCCAGTTCTGTCGGTCCTGGGCTTCCTGCAGCCTATTCCCAGAAACCCATTTGACGTCGTCTGTCCATCGTGTAGGTGGTCTACCTCTACTTCTTCTGTCTGCTCGTGGTCTCCTCGCTGTAATTTTTTGAATTTTTCTGGCTACATGGCCCACCCAATTTCACTTTAGCCATGCTATTCGCTATATGACATCTGTGACGTCTGTCCTTCTTCTGATTTAGTTGTCTCTAGCCCTGTCTCTGAGAGTCAGTCCAAGTAGTGACCGTTGCATTCTTCTTTGGGCAACTCTAAGTTTGGTTTTTATGACCTGGGCTCACGATAGTGTTTCGGCAACGTAAGTCATGAAAGTCATGACTGTGATCCTCTTGCCGCCCTCTTTGGGATCTTCCAATTAATTTGTCACGAGGAATCAGTCCGCATTAACATTTTGGTTTTACAATTGGTTGTGTGACTTAGCATTTTCTACAATTTTTCTAAATTCGTTCCTCTTTTTACTTATGGTTAAACATTCTCTAACTGCATTTGTTAATTCTAGTCTCCATTTGGCAATTTTCCTGAAAACGGCTTCTGGATTTCTCCTTAATATATGTCCCATCCATCTGAATCTATGTACCTTGATAAATGTGACGATGTCTTCTCCTTTGAAAAGTTCTCTTACTTCGTGATTCATCAGTTTTCTAAATTCATTATTACCTACGTTTAGTGAGCCTACTGTCCTCCGAATTCTGTGTCAAACACATTACTTCAGCATAATATGTGATTACTGGTATAATTGCTGCTCTGAAAATTTTCAGTTAAGTATTGTGAGTAAGCTTCTTATCTTTGAGGGAGTTGTTGTATTTCCAGTAGGTTCTGTTTCCTACCTGGATACTTTCATTGATTACTATGCTTCTCTCATTTGTTCCATTAACTAAGACCCCCAGGTCTTAAGAGGTGCTACGCTACTGGTGATTGTTTACACACGTGTGAATTTGTGCTCCGTATTAAAAACTCGAAATACCGGGATAATACGGACTGATAAAATACGTACTAGTGATCATTGGCGAATTAAATACCCAAGAAGTGGATTGCAGGTGAGAATAGCCTAGAGAATAACTTATTAATATCATAATTACCAAATAATTACTAAAAAGACTTGAAATACAAATTATGTTGATAGGCAACCAGTTTTACCAAAAAGTGTCTGGATAGGTAACGAACCTCTGAAGAGCGAACCTCTGTGGACGTTATCTTACGCTAGACATATAGACAGCACACATTACAGCAGTGGCGTGCTGAGATAAGGGCAAATAAATCAGGATGAAAATGACTAATGAAGAAATTATGCAATTTAAGGAAATTATCAAGGAATTAATAAACTAGACTACAGCTGAAATTATGAAAGATACGAAGGAACTGATTAACGAGGTAAAAGAAATGAATAAAATATACAGAGAAGAAATAAAACAGCTAAAAGAGGAAAATTTGAAGATAAAACAGGAAATGAAAGAATTGCGAGTTAAAATGATTAAAATTGAAGAAATAGAAGAAAGGCTAGAAGTAGCTGATAGGAAAGACAGAAAGAACAATATTATTATAAGCGGTCTGGAAATTCCAAATGCTACAGAAAAGGAAATAGAAGATAATATAAAACATTTTTCGAAAACCAGTTAAAGATAAAAATTTCTGTCCCAAAAATAAAGGAAATAAGGGAGAAGACATACCTGATTAAAGTAGAGAATTTTGCAAAAAAATTGGAGATAATGAAAAACAAAGCTAAATTAACTAGGGGGAAATATAATCAAGTATATATAAATAACGACTTGACCCAAAACGAAAGAAAAATTCAACAAAAACTGAAGGAAATTGCAAAACAAAAAATAGAAGAAAGGAAAACAGTAAAAATTGGATACCAAAAACTTATAATCAATGGGCAGAAATGGACTTGGAATACAAAAAGCAGCGAATTGGAAAGGGATAATGCCAATACAAAAAACTGGACAAATTAACTGCAAGGAAAAGCAAGTGCAAGGACCATAAGGAAACGACAAGGCAAGAAATAGGTAATGACAATGGCAAACAGGATAAGAAAAATATTTGGAGACTAGCAACGTGGAATATCAGAGGACTAAATGGTAAAGAAACAGAATTGAGCTACGAGTTCGATAAAAACAAAATAGAAATATTAGGTATTACAGAAACAAAAAAGAAAGGAATTGGTGAAATATACCTAGAAGGCGGTCATTTGCTTATATATAGCGGGGTTCCACCGGAAAAGAGAGCAACTGCAGGAGTAGGTACTATAATTAAAAAAGAAAAAGTAATAAATATACAGGACTGGAAAGGCTGGTCAGAAAGAATAGTCTCTCTTGAGATGACAGATGAACAGGGAGAGCCACAGACAATAATTACGGCATATGGACCCGATGAAAATGAGAAAAAAGAAATCAAAGAAAAATTCTGGACAGACCTAAATATAGCAATAGAAAACAGTAAAGGGCGGATTTACGTCATTGGAGACTTCAACGGAAGAGTAGGAATCAAAGATGAGACAGTAACGGATGTAATTGGAAGGTACGGTGAAGAAGTGAGAAATGATAATGGAAAACGGTTAATAGAATTCTGCGTACTAAATAATTTAATAGTAACAAACACACACTACCAACACAAAGACATACATAAATTTACTAGGCAAGGACCAAGAGAATCAGAAAAGTCAATAATTGATTACATACTAGTAGAACGCGACAATCGAAAGGTAATTCAAGACGTTAGAGTCAGAAGAGGACCAGAAATAAGTAGTGACCATTATTTGTTGGAAGCTAGAATAAATAATAAAAACAAAAACCCCAGGAACATACAAAAGAAAAATTGAATAGGAATCAATCAGAACTTACAAGCTCAGAAACAAAGAGATTGCTCTAAGATACAAAGAAATGGTTGATTTAGAAATAGCAGCTCTGGAAAACGCAAATGATAGTAACAACCTAGAACAAAAATGGCAAACATTTAAAAATATATTACTGGAAGCGGCGAAAAAAGTATGTGGCATTAGTAAAAGGAATGACAAGGTGAAACAAACAAACTGGTGGAATGCCGAAATAAAACAACAAGTGAAAACTAAGAAAAAACTTTGGAATAATTATTTAGGAAACAAAACAGTAAACAATTACAACAAATACAAAGAGGCAAGAACTGCAGTAAGAGATATGATAAAAACAGAAAAGGAAAAGAGTTGGCATCAATTTGGACAACAGCTGGAACACAGTAGCAAAGAAAATCAAAAACTTTTTTATAGAACATTAAAATCTCTGAGAACAGACAAACCTAGTAAGGATATGAGAATTAAAAACAAAGAAGGAAAAATAATCACAGAAGAAAAAGAAATTATTGAAAGATGGCGACAACACTTCCAAGAATTATTAACTACCACAAAAAAGGATAGGAATGAAGAAAACAGTAACGCGACAGGTAGTGAAGAACAGAGAACAAGCATCGAGATAACAATCGAAGATACAATAGAAGCAATAGGCAAACTTAAAAACGGAAAGGCACCTGGACACGAGCATATACCACCGGAAATGCTGAAGTACATGGGAATGAAAGGCGTAAAACAATTAGCTAAAATATTCAAAGAAGCAAGCAAAAAAGAAACAATACCGAAGGACTGGGAGATAGGAGTAATAGTACCGATATATAAGAAAGGAGACCACAAAGATTGTAACAACTATCGAGGAATTACACTGTTATGTTCTTCTCTCAAAGTCTATGAAACAGTACTAGAAAAAAAGCTGAGAAACATTACAGAAACTACTTTAAATGAAGCACAGAGTGGCTTTAGAAAGGGACGAGGAGTACAAGACCATATTTTCACGGTAAAACAAATAATTGAAAAAACGTTACTGTCTAAAAGGAAAGCATATATGGCCTTCATAGACCTGGAAAAGGCATTCGACAGGGTGAAACGACAAACTGTGTGGGACAGCTTGATAAGAAGAGGGGTTGACGATAAACTAGTTGAAATCATCAAAAGTCTTTATAAGAGAAATAGGAACTACATAATACATAAAAACATGAAATCAACAGAATTCGAAACAACTGAAGGACTAAGGCAAGGAGGTGTCATGAGCCCAACCCTCTTCAACATCTTTATGGACGAAATCATGATAGAGTGCACACCACAACTAAAGAAATTGCATGTAGGGTACAGGAATCTCCATAGCGTAACCATTTCGGAATGTGCATTCGCAGATGATGTAGTAGTTATCTCGGAAAAGAAGAAGACCTGAAAAATAACCTGCAAGCATGGAATAACGCATAATGTAAACAGGGTATGAAGATAAATACACATAAGACGAAGACCATGGTAATATCGCAAGAACCAGTCGTAATAAATATGCAAATTAATGAGGAGGCAATAGAACAAGTAAACCATTTCCAATACTTGGGCGTTATAATCGAAAATAATGGAAGGCAGGACAAAGATGTTGAAGAGAGGATAAGTAAAACATCAAAACTATTTCATGCAATAAAAAATAGCATCTTAACCCTGCTGTCCCGTTCGAGTCAACTACACAAATGTACTGTTCGGGTCAATATGACCCAACTATGGTTAACGCTCCTTAATCGAAATAAAATAAGATAATGGTGATAAATAAAACTTTATTAACAAAAAATTATGGTTAATTAAACAAAAATTATGTTGTTAATGTAAATTAAACCTTATTAACAAAAACAAAAAGTATTTTTTTCTTTCAAAAAAGCCTAGTAACAAATATCTACAAAAATTTAATTCAGTTTACAACTGACAGTAATAAAAAGAATGGATTTTACTCATATGTTTATGATATATACAACATATTAATTAGTCTTGTCAACGTTTTTAGGGCAAGTTTACAGCGTGCTCGTTAAGCAGGCGGAGTTAGATTGTCCGTAGATGGTTCACTAGCATTTCCATCTTGTCTACTTGTTTCCGCTCGTGCCCTTTTTACCAGTTCGTGAGAGTCTTTAGTTACTGGTATATTTTTCTGGAAATAATGACTGGCTTCATTTGTTTTTTCCCAATTCCTCAAGAAAAATTCGCCGTTTTGCCAGTTTATTGTTATTCCATTGGAACACGAACGCGTTGTAGGCAGAAATGTCCAGCACATTATAAAAAACAATCATTGGCCAGCGATTTATCTCTTATCACATGTATACGTGCCAACAAGCTAATCTAGAGTATCCACTGCTCCCTTATTGGAATTGTAATCTAAAATAATTTGGGGCTTTTTTATTTGATGAAAGTGATGCACGATGCATCGATTCATAATGCAAATTACTCATAAGAACAACATTTTTATCATTTTTAGGAATATTGTCAACAACAGTGGTATCTTGCGTGAAGCAAAAAATACGAGCTATGACCTTCTTTATTCGCGATTTTTGCTGAAAGCTCCGGTTTATTTTACTTATAATCCCCGGCATTGTATCTATTTTGTGTTAGAAGAAATTTTCCTAAATTTGACGATGTAAAAAAGTTATTACACGTAATATTGTGGCCTTCCAAATGCCTACTCAAGTCACACATCACACGCATTCCTGTATAGATCTGCAATTTTAGAGCATAAGAAGTTTTACTATTCATAACTACATAAAAGCCAAACTTTTGTGCCATATTTCGCTGGCTTGCTTGGAATGTACCATTTGAAGGGAGAGCGGCCTCTAAAAGGCTAGTTGCTTATCGACGGTAACATTTTCATCAGGGTTAAAAAATGTTGGTACATTTTCTACCTATGTTTCATAAATTTCACGTAGTGCAGCAAGTTTATCAAAACGTCTAGTATCCTATCCTGTCTAGTAGTTTTGTTATCAAAACGTATTACTTGCACACTTTTTGTAAATATATCAAGCGACATTGTTGATTGAAATATACTACGACTCGTTTCTTTATTCCACAAACTTTTAGTTGATTCACCATGGGACTTATAAACTCGAGCTAAAAATAAGAGACCAATGTATGCTTGGAAACCAACTTTATTCATGTCTTTCCAGTTGGTTCCAAAGACCTGCTGTTTTTCCGTGTTGGTCATATTTACAATTTGGTTTGCAACATCGTCCAGCTATACTACAGTTGTTTATTTTACAAGTTCTAGCTTGCAGAAACCTGTTTTTATTTACAGATGTATCTGGCTGACAAACACACAGGTACTACCAATATAGAATACTGCCAACTAAACACACATAAACAGGTAATTTTTAACGGTTTAAATACGCGGGTCATATTGACCCGAACATACCCTACGTAACAATTTCATTTTTATCAAAAAAATCAGGAAGTTGATTATTTATATCATATGCAATTGAAAGAACTCATATTAGGTAATAAAGTCACGAAACACCAAATCGTTACTCCGAGTAATATTTTGTAAAATAAGAAATAAACTATTTTTTGGGTCAAATAGACCCGAACAGGACAGCAGGGTTAAACAAAAAGGAAATCACAAGAAAAACCAAACTAACTGTATTTAACACCATATATAGACCAGTGCTTACATACGGCTGTGAATCATGGATACTAACTAGAAAACTAAAAAGCAAGATACAAGCCCTAGAAATGAAGTATTTACGAAGAGTTAGAGGAGTGACAATGAGAGACAGAATAAGAAGCACAGATATACGCACAGATCTTAAGACGAAATCTGTACTTGAGTATATTGAAGAAAAACAACTAAGTTGGTGGGGACACATGAAAAGAATGAAAGACAACATACCGGTGAAGAAAATATGGGAAGCCAGGATACAGAAGAAAAGAAGTAGAGGAAGACCTAGAGAAGATTGGGATACAGTAGTCGCTAAAATCATCCAAAGGAAGGGGAAAACAATAGCAGAAGCAAGCCGATTAGCATACAATAAGAAACAATGGTCAACATTTGTACACACGTGAAAGGAAGTGCCAGTCCCGACACTGAAAAGTAAAAGGGACTCAAAAGACTATATATATATATATATATATATCTAGGGTGCTCGGTAAAAGAAATATAAGTCAATTTAGTCAACTTTTCAGGAGAAGCAAAAAACGAAAAATAATTTTGTTCTGAAGCTAATTAATTGTCATATCTCCTAAATCGTAGTACACAGAATTGTTATATTTACCTATTTTACTTTGTAAACATTAATCTTGAAGAAGGTATATCCTTTTTTTTTCATAAATGGAAATTACAAAAAAAATGGGACTTATATTATTTGGACCACAGGTACCAGATGACTTATACTATTTTGTTCAGCCCAAAAAAGCTGTTGTTTATTAAAAAATAAATAAACAAAAACATATTTATGCAACATTTATTAAAAAAACAATACAAAAGCATAGGGATAATGGTAACGGAGAAAAGTATTACTCTGCGTCAGATGAATCTTCATCATCTGGAATCACATCAGCAGCATAAGTTGTCTTTAAATTTTTATAAAGTTCGTGAAATACTGGACTTATAAGACAAAAAAGACTCAAAATATCCTTTTTCTTCTGCACTGCTATAGCAAGAGTGCTTTTATACAAATTGCTGGGTATCAACCTAGCATTAGTTTGTCCTCTACGTAGTACGCTTAGCGTCAGAAATTTCTCTTTTTCATCAAGTGATGTTTTATAAACCATAATTCCATTTTCTCTTGTATAACGAAATTATTTCACATCAAATCAGTTGAAAGGATTTCCTCTTGTATCTTTTTTACGCATGAGACAGCTACTTTTCAAAAGATCTGAAAAATGTAAGAAAGTAAAGTTCTACAACATTGAATTTCTTCTTTTTTCCTGTAGTTCTCACAAGCTGACACCAGTCGTGAGGATGGCTTATTGGAACACTTAACCGTTTTTTTTTTGCTTTTCGATCAATCCATGTATCACACATAATATCACACTCCATATGACTGTGCCCACTCACCATGAATTTATGGTCAATAACTTCTAAATTAGTGATATTTTGCATTGCTACTAAAAATATCATAGCAACATGTGAATTTTTGTTCTGACCACCGCATGTATCCGAGTACAGGGTTACTTTGGAAACATGTGGTGTTAGTGATATTGATTCTTTATAAATACATGTAGCCAGTGCTGTTTTTGTGACGGTACGCGCCGGTGCGGCGTACCGGTACCTCTTGGGACAAAAAATTAAAAAAAAAACAAATTATGGACAAATTCCTGAATTTTTTCGTTGCTTCCAAATAGCTTTAAAACGCCCTTATTGAGGCTAAATTTAAAAAGTTTTCCCGGGGCGGACCTCCCTTATGAACACTCCCCAGACCCCCCGGAACATTGCGTACCGGTACCTATATTGTTGCAAAAACAGCACTGCATGTAACTATATTGTTACCTCCCCGGCCTCCTTCACCTTCGTGCAACATGTAACATGCCACACTTCCTTCTCCATTCTCATGAATATCTAGGTAGGTTGAATGTCCATAACTGTCTTTGGTAAAAGGCAACAGAGGAATTTGCATATGGAGTTGGGATACAAGTTTGCAAGTCAGAAGTGAGGCATCTAAAAGTACTACCACATTTTGCTTTTTCTGTGTCGTTGCCCTTCATAACATATGCATTGTCTGCAGCAGTGTGATGAATACTTATCTCATCTTTTATTTTAGTTTTATCATCTTCGCTTTCAGTAACTTTGAGTTTATTACTCAGTGCATCACATTTATGGCACGTATCTACTTTAGGTTTTTTAAATGAAATGTTCATTTTATGGAACTCTCTTTCATAGATAGGTATACAGACAGGTGATTAATTTTCTTCACAGTATAATTTGTACATTATCTTAAGATTAAGATGGCATGGCAAATACAATCTACTACTTTCTCGTCGAGTATGAGATTCATATAGGGGAAAAGAATTTATGTGGGACTTCACTGCATTAATTTTTTCTTCATTATGCTTGTAGCAGAAGGTTCACGATCACGTTGGTCATCAGTTATTCTCCCTGAAATATTTGAATCCCTATTTGCAAGAGCCAGTGTAATAAACATATTTGTCTCGTCAAATGTGTTCATAAAACATTTTTTACGAACTTGAATTCTAGCGCCATTCACCTTTAAATGAAAAACAATAGCCACTTTGCGAATTTTTTCTTTATCCGGATCCAAGGTCCTTTTTCTAGTGGTTTTAGGTGGTTCGGAGTCTATAAGGCTAACCATATATGCAACACGTTTGTTAAGATCACCCATATTGCACAGTGGTCCAGAAAATAAACCACTTACTCATCTATTTTTATCAAATTAAACCACGTAAGAAGTTAGTATTACTTATTCTCGCTGTCCCTATTAAGTAAAATTCCCACGGTTTAGTTATCAGCCAAACGCGAATAGTTATCAGTTTTTTCTTGAAAATCTCGTACAGAAAAGGATAATAATTGCTTAGTAAGCTTGACACACTTATCTGAAAGCGTCTTAGTATAAGTCGACTGCCTTACTTGGATATTATTCAGTATCAATGGTCAAAACAGTACATATGTCGACATGTACTATTAGAGCCTAGAATAGTTCACAAACTCAAAGTGTATAAACAGTATAAGTTGACATAAACTGTTTTTACCAAATTCAAAGTTCATTTAAGTAGTTGTACTAAAAAGACCAATTAATTTTATTTAATTTATATTAGCATATTGACTTGTTCTATTGATACCAAGGTAAAGATATAGTCCTTTATAGTCTTATTCTGCAAAAATAATATTTTGACCATTTTTGACTTATACTCTTTTTACCGAGCACCCTAGATATATACTAAGACCCCCAGATCTTTAAAGTATTCTACCTTTTCAAACTCATATTCACCAATATTTAAACTTGTCACATTAACCTTCCGATGTCCAAACTTTTTTTGTTACAGGGATGACCAACGGGGGTCAAAAATGACGTCAAGCCAAAACTGACAATTGACAAAATAATTGAGTTGTTTTAAGAAGTAAAATAATATATTCCTAATTTTAATATTATAATTTTATCAATAAAAAATGATAATAAACATTAAAAAACGTATTTTTAATTATAACTGAATAAAAAGAGGAATCATCATGCTGAACTTAGAACTAAAGAAATTTTAAAATATACACTAATTTACGTCGCAACAGGTTTAAACATTTTTTTTTTTCAATATTGGAATGTTTCTTACATACAATTCCATATAATAGACGGTATTTATTTAATATAAAATTCGAATATGGAAGGCTAAAGGAGTTCATCATTGAGCCCAAATTCAGACATTTTTTTTTTCGTAAAATATAGGGAGTTTTTTACATCACAAAATATGAGGGTATCTATAATGATATTGAAGTCAAATAAAAAAAATTGAAGAATCTCAGATGCAGAATCCACCAATTTAATAAATTAAAATGGTAGAAAACTGAGATTTTTCGTGTTTGAAAGTTCTTACTGGTACATCCTTAATCTGCGACTTTTTCAATTAATAAGACAGCAGACGACGAATATAGAAAACGAAAGGGAAACGATCACATTTCGCTTTCATTCGTCTAGGAAAAACGGACAGCAGAGGAACTTTCAGTACTCAAATCCGAGTAAAGGAAATAAAAATAATAAATGATGGTTTTGCTTGTTTTCGATTCAGAGGGTTGCACACCAGCTAGACAGGCCCTGTTTCTACCCCAGCTACTGATGACGCCTGAAAGGGTAGAAACAGGGCCTGTCTAGCTGGTGTGCAACCCTCTGAATCGAAAACAAGCAAAACCATCATTTATTATTTTTATTTCCTTTACTCGGATTTGAGTACTGAAAGTTCCTCTGCTGTCCGTTTTTCCTAGACGAATGAAAGCGAAATGTGATCGTTTCCCTTTCGTTTTCTATATTCGTCGTCTGCTGTCTTATTAATTGAAAAAGTCGCAGATTAAGGATGTACCAGTAAGAACTTTTAAACACGAAAAATCTCAGTTTTCTACCATTTTAATTTATTAAATTGGTGGATTCTGCATCTGAGATCCTTCAATTTTTTAGTAGATGTCGCTGTATCGCGTCTGATGGGAAATTTGAATTATTTTTCAGATTCCCTTTAAAATGATGGTGGAGCTATTTTTCGGTTCAGAGGTGGGCACACTTTGGAAAGCTACTGATGACGCCTGAAAGGGTAGAAACAGGGCCTGTCTAGCTGGTGTGCAACCCTCTGAATCGTAAACAAGCAAAACCATCATTTATTATTATTATTATTATTTTCAAATAAAAAATTATGAAAAAAAACTCTAACAAGAAGTAAAACCACTTCTATGTAAATTGGTATATTTATTAAAACTTAAAAAATCCCAATGGATTGAATAAAATATGTCCAATTCAGAACGTTTTCAGACCTATCGGTCCATCATCAGTGAATCTACAATAAAATAAGTAATCCCACTATTAGAATTGAAGGATGGTTGAAATTTTTAAAAAGCTAAAAAAGTGTGGTTAGATTTCTTACGTGCATACTTGCTAAATAGCCCCAGAACCAAACAATGGTTGAATTTAAAATTCAATTTACATTATTTAAAAATAATATTAAACAGGCTAAACGCCGATGTTAAAGGATATAGCCTATGGGAACATGGTGAAACCCTACCAAAACCTCAATCAACCATCTTAGGCCAACTTTGATTATAAAGTGTCACAAGTGTGTAAGGAACTGTTTGAAGTGACATTGACAGTAGAGAAAAAGGTAGTCGATTTTCAAAGTTAATTAACCAAAAGGTCATGACCCACAACAAATGATAAAAATTTTAATATCTGAAAATGTCTAACATTTTAAATCTATTGGTTTTTGAAAAGAAATTATGATATACAAAATTAATTTAGAATATAAGATTATTTATATTGACTGTATACTATAACATTAGATTGATCAAATTGATAGAAAGAAAGCTAAGCTGCTGTCAATAATGATAAAAAGATAAAAATAGATGAAGGTGAGAGAAGAGAAAGAATAAGTATTAGTTGGAATGTTATTGTACAAAATGAATAAATTGGTAGGCAAGTTAATCAAGTCTATATTGTATTGGTGGTTGTATATGTAAAAGGAAAATATTGTTATTTAAATATAAATGCAAATTTTTGTAAATAATGGATTTGAGTTAGGATACAGTCAAATACTTAAAAGTGTGTAATATGTGAATGAAAAGGATTGTAATTATTATGAGATGTTTTATTTTTTAATTTTATTTTAAAAAGTTTTGAGAGAATTCTTGTGACAAAGTGAGGGTATGTGAAGTTAGAGATAAAGAAAAGTATGATTATAGCTGTTGAGTCCAGTTGATACAAGAATGAAATTAAAATGAAAATAATATTGAAAGTGTACTGAATAAAATAAAACCAAAGTAAGAAAAAGAATATTGATATAATTTAATTGTAATGATAATGGATCTGAATGTGAGAACTGAAATTAAGTGATGGGATGTTAGTTGGAGAGGTAAAAAATTACTTGGAAAAAGTCAAAGACAAAAAGTAGAGGGCTATGGTGTAAGGTATAAAGACAAGAATTTTAAGGGAAAGAGAGGGATAAAGAAAAAATGAGGTGTGGAATTAAACTGAAAGAAGTAATGAAATGAAAAAGAAGTGAAAAGATAGTAGGGTGAATTAATGAGGTGATGGTTAATAGGGTTCAGTAGTTAATAATGTTAGTTGGGTAAAGGAGTTTGGAAGCAGTGAAGGAAAGAGGAAATTTTGAAAAAAGAAAGGAGAGTAAGTTAAAAGAGAAAGAATAGGATAAAAAGAGGAAGTTGAAAAAATAGGAATTATGAGAATAATTGGCGGTGAATGGGGACAAAATTGCGGTTAAGGGATGTTTGTCTATTGACACAGTTGGGACTCTTCTTCAGGTCCTTGACAATCTCCAAATCTTCGTATAAGTCTAAACGGAGTGTATTGTTTTGTTGAATATTGTGTATCAACTGGACACCTTCAGGAATCTTAAGTTCATGTTTATTGACTTTTAAATGGTGTGAAAAGGCAGAAGTGGTATCTCTCTTGCTGTGTTCTGCAGATCGGGTAGAAAGGGATCTGTAAGTTCTGCCGATGTAGGTGGCCTCACAATCTGAACAAGAGAGTCTGTGTACCCCACTCCGGTTCATATAATGGATAGGATCTTTGGTATTAGTTAAACTTTTGCTGAGAGTGTTATTAACTTTGAGAAATATTTTTATGTTGTCACAAGAATCGAAAATGATATGTTTGACTCTTTCAGATAATTTGGAGTTATTGAATGGTAAGGAGGCATAGATGGGAGTAGTTGTGGATGATGTAGAGAAAGCGGATTGTTGTAGTAACTTGAGTTCTCTTTTTTGTTGAAGTTTACTGATGATGTCTGGGTCATAACCATTATTGACTGAAATCTGTTTGATAATATTCAACTCTTTGTTGAATTCAGTTACGGATAAAGGAATAGAGTTTAATCTATGTATAAAACTACGAAAAGCAGAGAGTTTATATGATAAAGGGTGATTAGAAGTAGAATGGATAACATGATCTGTCTGTGTTGGTTTACGGTAGATACCAAAGTTAAAGTGGTCATGTAGTCTGGTAATAGATAAATCCAGAAAGTTAATGGAGTTAGAAGATTCTAGTTCTATGGTAAAGGTGATATTAGGATGGATTTGATTAATTTTGTGAAGTAAGTTGTGAGCTGAATCAGAGTTACCAGAAATGAGGACTAAAGTGTCATCAACATAACGGAACCAGTGTAAGATCTCTGGATTTTTATGATATAGTTGGATTCTAAGTGATCCATAAAAACATCAGCTAAGAAAGGGGATAGGCAACTACCCATTGCTAAACCGTCAGGTTGTTGATAAAAGTTGTTATTAAAAACAAAGTAATCTTGAGATAGACAAATTTTGAGAATGTTTATAATAGACGAAGTGGTGGTGGAAGTGACAGAATTATTTAAAAGGAGTGAATTAACCAGACTAATCGATTCATTTTTTGGTACTGAAGTAAATAAATTGCTAACATCAAAAGAAAGCGTAACAATATTTGGATTAAGATTGACAAGTTGAGGTTTTTCAACTAATTGGCGAGAATTCAAAACAGTAAACTGTGGGGTAAAGTTGATAAAGTTTTTAATGGTGTTAAGAATGAATTTAGATAAAATAGAAACTGGAGTGTTAATGAAGCTGACAACGGGACGAATAGGAATGTCAACTTTGTGTATCTTTGGTAAACCGTATAACCTGGGGGTGAGTGGATTTGATGGAATTTTAGTATATGGTGCTTCAAATTCAGAAAATAAATCAGTAAATTGTTTTAAGTTGGTTTTCATCTTCGAAACAAAAGATTTAGAGGGATCAACGGGAAGAAGAGTAAAGTTATTGTTGTCTAGGAAAGAGGTGACTTTGTCAATGTATAATTGTTGGTCTAAAATAACAAGGCAGTTACCCTTATCTGCTTTGCTGAAGATGAGGTGGTGGTTTTGGATCTAATTTTTGATAGATTTGAGTGTGGAGAGAAGGGATTTAGACTTATTATATGAGAAATTGGGAAAAGAGAGAGCTGAAGAAGTTTGTGTAGAAGTAGAAGGGGAACTGATGTTGGTAAGAGAAGAGTTATTATTGGAAAGAAATTTCGTTTTGAATTTGTTTATAGTTTGGATGCAAGAGTTTCTGATTGAAGTTTTTTGTGTGAGTGAAATGGAAAGATTTTGAATAACCATGTTGGTCTCTATGGAAAGACTCTCAAGATCTTTGATAGATAAATTGCTAGGAATGGAGTGTTTGAGGCCGAGGTTTAAGAGTTTTAATTCGTCATCAGAAAATTGGACATTAGAGAGATTTTTGATTCTTGGGTGGAATCGAAAATTTGAATAATTTTTGTTACGAGAAGCTTTTTGTTGATCAAGTCTAATCTTATTGTTGATTAAGTGTTTTAATTTATTATTGACTCTATTAAATTTAACTGAATGTGAGTGATCTACCTTATCCTGAACGTCTGACACAAAAGAATTAAGATTAATAAATTGTAAAGTTTCAAGTAGAGAATCATATGTTACCTTTAGCTTACATTCCATATAGTTGAGTTTACTGTAATGTTTACAAATCTCTTTCTTCATGAGTTTAATCTGCATGGAGGTCCTGATGTTAGGATGTACATTATTGGATGTTCTGACTCTACAAAATGTTGGGAAGACTTTATGATGTAAACATCTTGAAATGAACCAAATGTCCAGCTTTATGTTGCTC
Source organism: Diabrotica virgifera virgifera (assembly GCF_917563875.1). NCBI lineage: Eukaryota > Metazoa > Arthropoda > Insecta > Coleoptera > Chrysomelidae > Diabrotica > Diabrotica virgifera. The sequence goes on from NC_065446.1 coordinate 204,798,266, forward strand.
CGTTGTGTGGCTAATCGCAAGTATTGTAGCGCCAAGTTGACCATACTGTCATATATAAACTAAAAGGGAAGTTCCCTAGGTTGGCTGTATACCATATAGTTAAAAAACTCTAACAAGAAGTAAAACCACTTCTATGTAAATTGGTATATTTATTAAAACTTAAAAAATCCCAATGGATTGAATAAAATATATCCAAACGTTCTGAATTGGACATATTTTATTCAATCCATTGGGATTTTTGAAGTTTTAATAAATATACCAATTTACATAGAAGTAGTTTTACTTCTTGTTAGAGTTTTTTAACTATATGGTATACATCCAACCTAGGGAACTTCCCTTTTAGTTTATATATGACAGTATGGTCAACTTTGCGCTACAATACTTGCGGTTAGCCACACAACGGAGCAACATAAAGCTGGACATATGGTTCATTTCAAGATGTTTACATCATAAAGTCTTTCCAACATTTTGTAGAGTTAGAACATCCAATAATGTACATCCTAACATCAGGACCTCCATGCAGATTAAACTCATGCAGAAAGAGATTTGTAAACATTACAGTAAACTCAACTACATAGAATGTAAGCTAAAGGTAACATATGATTCTCTACTTGAAACTTTACAATTTATTAATCTTAATTCTTTTATGTCAGACGTTCAGGATAAGGTAGATCACTCACATTCAGTTAAATTTAATAGAGTCAATAATAAATTAAAACACTTAATCAACAATAAGATTAGACTTCATCAACAAAAAGCTTCTCGTAACAAAAATTATTCAAATGTTCGATTCCACCCAAGAATCAAAAATTTCTCTAATGTCCAATTTTCTGATGACGAATTAAAACTCTTAAACCTCGGCCTCAAACACTCCATTCCTAGCAATTTATCTATCAAAGATCTTGAGAGTCTTTCCATAGAGACCGACATGGTTATTCAAAATCTTTCCATTTCACTTACACAAAAACTTCAATCAGAAACTCTTACATCCAAACTATCAACAAATTCAAAACGAAACTTCTTTCCAACAATAACTCTTCTCTTACCAACATCAGTTCCCCTTCTACTTCTACACAAACTTCTTCAGCTCTCTCTTTTCCCAATTTCTCATATAATAAGTCTAAATCCCTTCTCTCCACACTCAAATCTATCAAAAATAAGATCCAAAACCACCACCTCATCTTCAGCAAAGCAGATAAGGGTAACTGCCTTGTTATTTTAGACCAACAATTATACATTGACAAAGTCACCTCTTTCCTAGACAACAATAACTTTACTCTTCTTCCCGTTGATCCCTCTAAATCTTTTGTTTCGAAGATGAAAACCAACTTAAAACAATTTACTGATTTCTTTTCTGAATTTGAAGCACCATATACTAAAATTCCATCAAATCCACTCAACCCCAGGTTATACGGTTTACCAAAGATACACAAAGTTGACATTCCTATTCGTCCCGTTGTCAGCTTCATGAACACTCCAGTTTCTATTTTATCTAAATTCATTCTTAACACCATTAAAAACTTTATCAACTTTACCCCACAGTTTACTGTTTTGAATTCTCGCCAATTAGTTGAAAAACTTCAACTTGTCAATCTTAATCCAAATATTGTTATGCTTTCTTTTGATGTTAGCAATTTATTTACTTCAGTACCAAAAAATGAATCGATTAGTCTGGTTAATTCACTCCTTTTAAATAATTCTGTCACTTCCACCACCACTTCGTCTATTATAAAAATTCTCAAAATTTGTCTATATCAAGATTACTTTGTTTTTAATAACAACTTTTATCAACAACCTGACGGTTTAGCAATGGGTAGTTGCTTATCCCCTTTCTTAGCTGATGTTTTTATGGATCACTAATGCCCGGTTGCACCAACAGATCTTAAGCTTAAGTCGAGAATATCATAAGAATTAATATAATATAATTATAATATATTACAATAAGAATACCATAATATAATAATAGATATAATTGATAATAAGGTAAGAATCTAAAATTATGGTGCAACATAAGTGATACCTACTCAAGGAGGCCCTATCTAAAAGTAGGGCTTAGCTAAGCTGGAGCTTAAGATCTGTTGGTGCAACCAGGCATTAGAATCCAACTATATCATAAAAAATCCAGAGATCTTACACTGGTTCCGTTATGTTGATGACATTTTAGTCCTCATTTCTGGTAACTCTGATTCAGCTCACAACTTACTTCACAAAATTAATTAAAACCATCCTAATATCACCTTTACCATAGAACTAGAATCTTCTAACTCCATTAACTTTCTGGATTTATCTATTACCAGACTACATGACCACTTTAACTTTGGTATCTACCGTAAACCAACACAGACAGATCATGTTATCCATTCTACTTCTAATCACCCTTTATCATATAAACTCTCTGCTTTTCGCAGTTTTATACATAGATTAAACTCTATTCCTTTATCCGTAACTGAATTCAACAAAGAGTTGAATATTATCAAACAGATTGCAGTCAATAATGGTTATGACCCAGACATCATCAGTAAACTTCAACAAAAAAAGAGAACTCCTTGGTCATCCTTGGTCATCCGAAGGTTAACTGCATTTTTCTTGAGCATAGGAGGCATTTTGTTTTGTTTTATTTGTTACTAAACCTCTTTTGGATGAAAAGACAGATAATATAGAGGTAAATATATTATTATTCCTCTTTTAAAGAAAGGTAAATCGTAATAATAACAACGTACTGTACCGTACCAAATAAAGATTTGAAGCAATCTAAATCAGAAATACAACAAAGAAAATCTCTACAACCCCTTTTAACATTTTCAATTTAATTTAAAAACGTTAGCATAATAAGTAATTTTCCTTGCAAATTTTTTGATTTTCTTTCTAGCTGCAAGACTAAAATCGTCATAATTGAGAACTTAAACAACTGGAATAACTTAACTTCTATGTCGATCCAAGAAACTGCTGACTCCGTAATAAAGTTTTAGAATTGTTAGTTAAATAACGTCACAGATATTAAAGCAGAGTAATTTCCCTAATACAATTTTTACTAATTTTCCTGAACTGCTCCAGTTTAAATTCTATCTCAAAATTATTTTTACTGTTACTCTGAACTAACGGTATTTTAGTAGATTTATTGGTGAGAATGAATATATATTTGTTTTCACATGCTCTTAGTTTGTATCTAGTTAAAAATATTTTAGTTAGTTCTAGCTAAATCGGCCGTGGTCATTACCTACTGGAAACTATATGTAACAGCAAGGGAAAATAAATAAAAAGCATAGAATAAACGAATATGAGAAACAAGGAAATTCTTTAAAACATATAAACTAAGGCAATAATCAACAAAAATCAGATATAAGGAGGAATTAGCGAAGAAAATGGACAAAGAACGGGAAAATACAGAAATATCCTTAGAAGAATGGTCACAATTTAGAAATGCTATGAAAAATGCAGCAAAACTAGTATGTGGGACCACAAGAAAGGGTAGGAAAGTGAAACGGACACCATGTTGGAATAAGGAGGTAAAAATCGAAATAAAAGAAAAGAGAATAAAAGAAATGATGGAAAGAATACTTATAAGATAAAATGCAACCGAAATATGAAAGATAGATAATACAGAGAATAAAAGTTATAGAAATAATTAAAAATGAGAAAAAGAAAAGCTGAGATAATTTCGGAGAAAAGATGGAAGAAAACAGTAAAGAAAATGTAAAATTGTTTTATAGAACACTGAAAACCCTATCAAGCCACAAAGAAACAAAACTAAAACAAATAATGACCAAAAACGACACAATACTAACCGATGACAAAAATGTAATGGGAAAATGGAGAGAACATTTTGTACAACTGTTGAACGGAGAGCAAATAAAAGCAAAGGCAAACGAAAACAATGCAATTGGCGAATCAAAAGAAAATGCAGAAGAAACAGAAGCTATATAGGAAGAAGAACTAGAGGAAGCAATAGCAACGATAAATATTGGAAATGCTCCTGGGAGTGACGAAGTTACTCCAGATATGTTGAAATATATAGGCAAAAAGGCAAAGACAACATTATTATAACAAAAGATGGTTTTATTTGTTTTTGATTCAGAGGGATTCACAATCGCTGGAGAGCTGTTTCGATTCAGAGGACTGCACGCTAGCGCTGTTGAGGAAGCCTGAAATGGTGGAAACAGCTGTCCAGCGATTGTGCATCCCTCTGAATCAAAAACAAACAAAACCATCTTTTGTTATAATAATGTTGTCTTTGCCTTTTCGCCTATATATTTCAACATATCTGGACTAACTTCATTGCTCCCAGGAGCATTTGCAAAACAAGCAAAACCATCTTTTACTTTTCTATCTTTACTCAGATTTAAGTACTAGGAAGTTTCTTTCTGTCCTTTTCCTAGACGAATAAAAGCGGAATGTGATTGCATATTGCATATAGTGGAGTCCTTTTTGTTTTCTATATTCGTCGTCTGCTGTCTTATAAATTGTAAAAGTCGTAGATTAAGGATGTACCAGAAAGAACTTCCAACACGAAAAGTTTCAGATTTAAATTACTATTTACCATTTTAATTTTATTATAGTGGTGAATTCTGCATCTGAGACTTTTCAATTGGTTTTAGAGATATCGTTGGATGGCGTTGCAATGAGAATTTCAATGATCTTTGAAATTCCCCTTAAATAGATGGGCGAGCTCTTTTTTGATTCAGAGCACTGCACGCTAGCGCTGTTGAGGAAACCTGAAATGGTGGAAACAGCTGTCCAGCGATTGTGCATCCCTCTGAATTAAAAACAAGCAAAACCATCTTTTACTTTTCTATCTTTACTCAGATTTCACTACTAGGAAGTTTTTTTTGTCCTTTTCCTACACGAATGAAAACGGAATGCGATTGCATATAGTGGAGTCCTTTTTGTTTTCTATATTCGTCGTCTGCGGTCTTATAAATTGTAAAAGTCGCAGATTAAGGATGTACCAGAAAGAACTTTCAACACGAAAAATTTCAGATTAAAATACTATTTAATGAATGTGACGACGTCTGGTTCATTAGAGAGTTGGTATAATTCTAAGATATCTGTTGCGCGATTGTAGTTGGTCGTTCCTAGATACAAATATTTTGCGGAGTATTTTACGCTTGAATAGGTATTCCCAAGAGCCTTTCATTCGTCTGCGATAAAGCAAAGTCTATTTTTCTTTCCCATATGTGAACAGCAGCCTCAACAGTGTTTTTTATATAATAACTTTAGTTCTTCTTTGGATGTTTCTTGAGTGGAATTGTTTTTGGATTTCAACCCATCTCTTTAAGATGTTGAGGCCGTATTATTTAGGATATTCTCTCTATATTCTTACAGCTCCGTATCCTTTGTTCATTTTGTTTATATTTCTGTAGAACTTTCGAGTTTTGTTTTGATTGTTTAGCGCTTTTATGCTTTGTACCTGCTTTTCCTCAAATTACTTCTTTTTTATTTTTTCAACGTAATCTTTTTTCGTCTTTTCTTAAGTTCCGGTATTCCTGCTTTGCTTTTTTGCACATCCTACTTGAGATGCTTTTGGGTATGCTCTATTTTTGTTATCAGTTGCTTCTTGGGACTGTTTTTTAAACCATTTTTAACTGTTTGCTTTTTTTACAGTTTGTTCACAATTCCTCCACATTTTCTCTCACCTCCAGACTCTCCATTTCTTCACCTATTTGTCTCCTATAATTTCTCGCAAAGGGATCAATGCGCCGGTTATCCACATTAATTTGGTCTTGTTTCATATGATCATCGTTCTTTAGGTTTTATATCCTTCTTATAAATTTGCCATTCCCAAGAAATATAAGAAATGATATACCAATAAAAAAACTTTAGGAAACTATTATTAATTAACATAGTACCCGCTTCTGCTTCAGATTACGGAAGTTTTTTCCTTATAAATTGTAAATGTCATGATGATGACCAATGCCATTAGTATTTATAAAAGTATCTATTCGAATATGTCTGTTCAAATAAAATCTGGCTTTCAATTATTTCTACATATTCACAAAGCCAGCGGAAAGAGCCATAAATCAAGACTGACTAAAGTAACGATTTTAATGTAACTGGAGCGTATTCGTGTGTTGTCAGTTCTGTCATAAAAGGAGAAAAAGCGAAACTCTTTAATCAGTAAATGGCGTAGTAGAAGTAGAGTATTAAACATTGAATAGTTGGAAATATAAAACTGCTGTAAACTGTTGTATTTATAATAAAAATATATCTGATATTATTGAACGAATAAAGTCTTCCAATTTTGTTATTTTTTAAAACGCTACTTGTCAAATATTTCCAAATAAAATATATGCTAAAGTAATAATTTCGATGATTTCTTATAAAGCCGCGTCTTCACTGGTAAATTTTTTGTGCGTATTGGACTAGTGGTTCGTCGCAAGAATTTGCGTCGCAAATGTTTACCAGTGAGGACGCGGTGCTCAAATCATTTGATCTTCTGTCGAAAACCGACAACCGATGGAGCTTGTGCGTTGTGTGCGTCGAAAAAAATTCTTGCGTCCAATTTATGCGACGAACACGTTCACATTAGCACAATTTACCTCGAGCACGCAAATATTTGCGACGAACAGCTGGTTCGACGCAAATTTTTACCAGTGAGGACGCGGCATTTGGCTCATTTCGCACCAAGCGAGTCTAATCGACTCCAGTCTTGTCGAGTCAAGTCCAGTCAAATTTCAAATCAAGTCTGTAACTTTAACTAAGATTTGGTTCATTAACGGCCGGTTTCACAAAGTAAAGTTAACTTGTGGTTAAGAGATAACCAGAGGTTACCCCAAAATATGCGTTTTAGTTTAAGGTCAACGGCGAAGTATGGTTAACTCACAGAATTTTTAACCAGAGGTTGGAGCTTGGGTATACCCAGAAGGGTAACAATTATGAAACTGAAACGCATATTTTGGGGTAATTTTGAGGTTATCTCTTAACCACAAGTTAACTTCACTTTGTGAAACCTGCAGTAAGTCATGTTTACTGATTTTAGATGACCCTAAAAAGTTTTACGGATATGTGTGTGGAGTACAGCAAAGTTCGGAATTGGGTCCTCTATTTTTTCTTATCTTGATAAATGACATTTCTAATTTAAAAATCGATGGAAACATTTTCTTTTTGCTGATGACAACAGTATCACTTGGAGCAACTCAACTATTGCAACTCTTCATGCAACTATAACTTCTGATCTGCTTATGATAAAAACCTGGTCTGACTATATTTTACTCTCTTTTAACGTGGATAAGACAGAAGCATTATCATGTAAAGGTGCTCTTCAACCCCTGCTTGTTAATAACAGCCAGACATCTACCGTTGATTCAGTAAAATTTCTTGGTATTTTTTTAGACATTAACCTCAAATGGTCCCTTCAGATCCATTTGTTAGGTAAGAAACTCGTTTCAGCCTGCTATACTATACGATCTTTTTCGAAGGAACTGAATTTAGCATCTTCTAAAAGAACATATTTTTCTTTAAATGATGAAAGGGTTGCCAATGCGAGTCCATTATACTGTTGGATATAGAAATTGAGTCAATACTCGCAATCTTGTATTTTTTAATAGTTGTTAGAAAATCATGTCATCCGGTTTCGAGACTTACAATTTCTGCCTCATCATCAGGCCCAGTACATAAAGTCTTCACAATTACAAACTACAAGCTAAAAATCACAAAAAGACAAAAATGTACATATGTATTATATAAAAACAACTATGTCTTGATTTAAATTAAAATACATACAATAAAGCAAAACAACTGTAGAATTGTAGAATGTATTGAATTTAGTAGTCGATAGAATGTATATTGAGACATTTTGCCATTGGGAGTGACCAATCTGATGAGAATTGTTTGGTATATAATATAATATAATAATATACTACCATCAATCCTTAAGTGGTTAAGGGTTGATGGAGTCTTGACAAGATGGTATATAAAATTAACATGAAGTAAAACTCCCTAGTGTAGGTGGTATATTTAAAAAAATTCTAAAAATTTTTTTAAAATCCAAACGGGTTACTTTCAAAACGTTTTCGGACTTATCAGTCCATCATCAGTGAACTCTCTGCTCTTGCTAAATAGCCACAATGCCAAACACTGCTCAAGATGTATGTTCTAACTACATGGTAAAATTTGTTAAATAATTTGGCTTACATTGGATGCCAACGGATTATTACTAGGTACATGATGCTCTACTCCATTAATTAAGAGATTTTTTTTATATGAAAGGTCTACATTGAACTAAGTTTAGTATGTCAATCAGACTAAAAAGATGGCATATGATCAAAATACACATAAAGATATTAATAATAGGTATATACTTACATATCAGTGATCAAACTGTTCTACAGCCAAAGATATTCATGAATGTCACCAGCCACATCAAACAGCAGACTAGTTTAGTAGCTCTTAATATGTGGATTATTTTTTATATTATGAAATATAGATTTGTTTTCTATTTGTGTGTTCTCAAATGATGTATGTTTTTTATAGTTACAGTTGTTTTTTTGTCCTGGTTTTTGTGTAGTTGTTTTCAATGTTTATAATAAATAGTGTAAAAACATTTAAAAAGGGGATAAAACTCACATAAATCACTTGCATGAATTTACAAAAAGGTTTTTGGTTACCAGAAAAGACCTTATATTTTTTATTTCATCTTGGAGATTGTGCTGTCAGATCTCCCACTACTTTTGATTGATGTGTCTTCTTTTTGAGAGAGCTGGTGACTACAGGCCTTACCTATTCGTTATTTTATTTATATTTTATATTAGACCACTCATCAGCGGTAAAAACTGTAAAACGGTGGAATTTTGAGAATCAAAACCGAATTTAATGAAAATTTTGGTTTAAGCTCTGTTGACAGTCTTCTTCAAAATCTACCCTATGCTCAACTGCGCTTTTGCCCTGGGGGTGAAAGCAACCTCATCTAGGGGATGACAATTTTTTAATCAAAATAACTATGGACAGTGTCACTACAGGAAGAAATAAAACGTAGATGTGATCTAGCAACAAGCGCCGTAGGAAAGATGGCCGATAAATGAAAAAATCCCCAAATTTCATGTATGTACTTTAAAAATACAGTTGATCGACTGCTTAATACTCTCAATACTGAACAAGGATGTGCATCTGGGACTCTAAGACAAGCGCGAAAGAAGAAAGGTAGACGCCAATGAAATGTTCTGTTGGAGAAGAATGTTATTATTTTAGAGAAAGATGTACTCTCAATTTATTATTTGCTTCACAAGGCCAATAGTCATTCCCCGTTGTAAGTTCTATAACCCCACATGAGGCATATTTTCATTTTTGGACGCAAAAGTTAGTTTATTTATTTTCGTTCAATTTGCAACTCAAGCAAATAACCTATACCGTACCGAGCTGTACTATCCGATTGTCTTTTATATTCGTTTATTTTCAATAAAAACCTTTATTCTTTGCAACAATAATAAACTTTTTCAAAAGAAATAAATATTACTTTGAAATACATGGTGATTTCATATAAGTTTGGTTGTGTATACCTACTCTAATTCTTTCGTTGTAGATTTTTTCACTTCTTCAGCGACATAAAGCAGAGCATTGGCGTGCAGAAGAATGACAAGTTTATCTGGACGTTTTAATAATATTGCCTGATAACACTTGTTTTAAGTTGAAACTTAAACATTAACTCCATGAGCAAGGTTGAAAAAACATGTTAACATAACCTGCTAGCAGAAGTAGAAATTGGTATGCCCGCACGCTGATTATATTAGGACAGATTTTGACAACAAACACCATTTTGAAGTAACTATACGCTCTGAGCTTCGCTGGTGTTGCTCCTAGCGGATTACTAATTCAACTTTCACCGGTAATTTTTAAATTTATTATTTAATTGTTATCGCTTATTATTTACAACGCTAAAAAGTAATTAAATTGTAATAGATTTTTTTAAGATTTTGCTAATCATTTTGACGTTCTATTGATGAAATATTAATTTCTTACTTCGGATACTTTCACAATTATCATATAGATGGCGCTAAGATTAATAGATTAATTTATAATTACATATTACGGAACATTAAAAAAAAACGTAAATTCAGTATTTAAAACGTAAGTATATTTAAGGTAAAAATGTATACCACAGCTTTGACCAACTAATATTTTTTTATAATTAATGTTTTTAATTTTAATTTTAAATTAATCACTTTGACATTAATGTCAAATTTCCAGTAAACGTTTACAGATTGGTCACTACTGGCGCTCGCGAATTTATAAATATCCCCTCTACGTACGAGCTCACAGCGTATATTTAAAATAGTAGTCAAATACAAATGATAGCAACTGATCAGTGTGAGGTGTACAAACATAACTAATTTCAGAATATCAGTTGAGTGATTACAATTTTATTTCCATGGCTAACCTGACCAAAGATATATTTTAATTGAACAAGCTTATAATTAAAATAAAAAAGAAGTACTTACCCTCAATGAAGGAAATCCGAGACCCACCACGAAATTTGAAGTCCAGTTGACTAGCACGGCAATTGACATGGCGGCAGGTCTAGGCCCTTGCGAGAACAGTTCGGCAGTGATCATCCAAGGTATACTTCCGGGTCCAACCGCAAAAAATTTGACGAAGAAGAGGGTTGATACTACTGAGAGGTACGACATCCAATCGATCATCTCCTGCACATAGCCAAAAAACTCCTATCAGGGCGGTAGTAACGTTGTTCTTTCCCGGTACGCGGGGAGGAGGAAACGTGAAGCCAAACTTAAAATATGGGGTAACAAACCTACTGGTTTGAAATAATTATTGGTATTAAGAAACTTATTTATTGTTATTTTATTTCATTTTGGCTAAATTCTGTAAACTAGTTAAAGTGCGATTTTTTTTGTAACAAACTAAAAAAGTATATTTGTCCCCGATAAACAACTTGGAAATCGATAGAGTGACCAATTCTGAGTAAATTTTGTTCTATAAATTATTTTTGCAAAATTGACATTTTCCAAGTTATTTGTCATTGAATCTATGCAATTTTCATTGAAAAAACTCACGTTTTATAACCGTTTTTAATGAATAGCTTAAAAAAATTTTTAAAGAAAAAACAGTTAAAAACAAAATTGTGGCTAATAAAAAAACAAAGAGATTCGCGTCCGAAAGACCTAGGTAAACCCAATAACGACTGAGTTTTGCTCTTTAATTGTTATTTTTGATGAACCTCGAAATGGACAACCTTCAATCTCAAATAACTCGATCGTGGTGCAATTTTTTGGGAAAACTTCACAGACATCTTTTAAAGCTTATTAAAAAATCTTTTCAAATAAGCTCTGACAAAAGTTTTTTGTATAAGAACTGACTGACTTATGACGAAAATAAAGTCGCTTTCTGCCTTTTTCTTTTTGAAATGTAAAAATTAAACCCTCGTCGTTACAATCCTAATAGAAATGAATAGCTTCCCATTTTAAATTATCTTTATTTAGGTATAATTGACACGATCCATGTGTTGACCGGTTTGGAATGCTTAGGTTAGAAAAAATGGTTGATTAAATCGAAAATGACATTTTTATATTTAAAAAAAAAGGGCACTTTTCTTAAATAAACCTAAAAGTATTCATGAAACAAAAACAAAAAAAAAAAGAAAATTTTCAGTAAAAGAAATTTTACAATTTATATTTGAAACATTTTTTTTTAAATGCAATTTTTTTTAATTATTAAAATGTCATTTTCGATTTACTATTTTTTCTAACCTAACTACATTACATACAGACCTAATTTAATTCAAAAATATTTTTTGACACGCTATATAAATAATTATTTTAATGTTTATATTACTGAATAGAGAATTGAATAACCTTTAAAATGAGCTAGCACACGACCCATATTCTCTTTTAAGAAATCATCGATTACGTCATAACGGATGACATCACTAGTATGATATACAGGGTGACTGATTTGTGTGATAAAGCTCAGTAGATCCGCTATAGTAATAGACAGCAATAAAAAATAATATCAAAAATTGTAGCCAACTTTGAGCTTGATATTTTAAAGTTAATTAGAATGTTACAGGGTGTTCGGTAATAGTGGCAGAGCAAATGTTTTTTAAATGGAACACCGTGTATTTTATTTTATATTCGAAATCTTCTTAACTTCTCCATTACAAATATATAAAAGTTTGTTATGTTATACAGGGTATTTACAAAGAAATTATAATATTAATACATATTTATAACCAATTTTATATGAAAATCGTACTAAGTTCAACTCACTGTATAAATAAAAATAAGCACAACAGTTTTCACAATAAACACATGTTTTTATTTATGGTCAAAATTTTCAAAAATTATTGATTGTGCTCGAATACAGGGTCAGTCAAAACGCAAGGATATTATTTTCTCAGTAATTTTAAATGGAACACCCTGTATTTTATATCACTATCGAAAAGTATCATCACCGTACTTTAATTTTTATATAACGTTGTCTATGTCTAAATTTATTAGTTTTCGAGTTATCATCACTAATGATATTAAAAGAATTTTTTAAGCCACTTCAAATATACATAGCTGTAATCCTGCAACAAAATTTTAAATTTTGTAAATATAATCCGTGATCTGAGTAATAGTCACTTTCTGTCACTTGCTGTTGCGTGGAATATAGTCGAGTAAATGAAGCTGAAAAAATGGCAAAACCTCGCAATTTTTTCGTCCAGCACCGATTTGTACAAAAATTTTTGATTAGGCTCATTACACCCTCTAGTTCATTTTCTATATTGAGCCGTTGTACGCTTTTGGTTTTTAAGGGTGAAAACTACCCCTAATTGTAAAAAATTATAAAATAATATTTTAAACTTTAATATTGTCAACATTTGGTTCTTATTAGTTAAATAATGATTGTTTTATGATTTAAGATATACTATCATAATATTTCAACCCTTAAAACCACCCTTCCTGGAGCTGTAAATAAAAAATTTACTTATCCTAAAATAATAATTTCGGCTTGCATCGATTTACATAAAAATTTGGGATTAGTATCATCTCACCCTGTAATTTATATTCTATATCATACTTAAGGGCATTGATTATTTTTAGGGGTGTAAACTACCCCTTATTGTCAAAAATTATATAAAAACATTGTAAACTTTAATATGGGTAAAATTTGGTTTTGATTGGTTAAATAATGATTGTTTTATACTTTAGGATATATTATCATAATTTATTTCAACCCTTAAAAACCACCCTTAACAACATAGTTTTTATAAGTAGATATTTTAATAGATCTATACAAAAAAAGTAGAATTAAAGAATTACAAAAACATTTATTTACACAAAAATACGAATTTACAAATATGTCCAAATACAAATAGTTTTTTAGTCATCTTCCAGTACGCGAACCGGTTCTGTGGTATTTATTATACATGGATTAAAAATTATCCATAAACGGACTATCCGAATTTTTCAAAAAAAAAAATTCGTTTTATAAACATAGCTCCTTCATTTTTGGCGATAAAAAGTATTTGCGAACATGACATTGTAGAATTTTTAAAGAGTTATAAGACTGTGTAAACTAAATTCCGTAAGATCCCTTAGTTTTTAATTAGGGTGGGTTTAAAGGGCTCGAATAATGGGGTGTTTGCTCGTAAATAGAGGTTTTAAACAGCTATACCTCGCTAACTGTTCACTGTAATGAAAATCAATGTAAAAAAGAATTTTAGTTGTTAAAAAAGCTACAATTCAGTAATCTATCATTTTTTTCGTATCTCCAGTATTTTCGGAGATATTTTGAAGTAAATGGTGAAAATGGGAAATTACAAAAAATTAATTTTCTTTTAAACTCCAATTTTTCTAAAATTAGGTCTTTTAAATAGGTCAAACTTCTTGAGTGTATTGATAATACAAATATCAAAAGAATTACTGAAAGGCGAAGACAAATTTTTAATAAGGAGGGTAGTTAGGGGGTCGTTTTCACTGATTTTTTCATAGAGAAAAGCAGGTGCCGAACTTTTTTGATCATAAGTCGCTTAATTTTCATGCTAGTAGCTTTATATTATTATTTTTTGAAAGGCCTAACTCCATACTTGAATAAAGGTTATTTAAGTTTTCCTCGAAAAATGCAAAGTTTCTCCGTTATTTTACTTTGAATATTTCAAATTATGCTTTTGACAAAAAGCTAACTTTTAACATGCCGTATCTCGGTTTGTATTGGTCTTAAAGATATTACAATAAAAGAATTTGATTTGTGTTACTAAAAGATACAATTTTAATACCTACAGTTTTTTTGATTAATTGCATATTTTTCGAGATATTCTCAAAAAACCCTCTAAAAAAGTCGATTTTTTCATCGAAAAACTGTTACTTTCAAGCGTGAATAACTCGAAAAATGTTAGTTTTACGAAGAAAATGTAAAAACATTTTTTTCTTAGAATTACTTTTTACATCGATCTGCATGGTTAAAATGTAATAAAAAATTCCCGCCCCCCGAAAAGGGGTGGCAACCACCCCCAAGGTTTAAGCGTATGATAGCGGTATGATATAGAAAATGATCCTTGGACTATTCCCTACCTTCTGTGAAAATTTCAAGTAAATCCATGCTGGACGAAAAAATTGCGAGCCAAAATACTTCATTTCCTCGACTAATAGATTTCTGATATGCTTTAAATTAAATGATGACGCACGGGTAAAGAATCATGGACTCAAGTGTACCATATGATCTATTGCAGTCATGGCCAAGTGATTAAGGTGTATGACTCGAAATCAGATTCCCTATGGGAGCGTAGAATTTTGGCGTAGAGGAGCGTAATAACAGAATTTCTTATCAAATATATTAAATTAATATATTCAAAATTTAAACAGTTTTACTCAGTGTTTTAAAGGTTTTAATTGGAGGTATTTAATTGGAGGTTACTCAAATTTTTGCCTGGTATTACACTAATAATAAATTGCCAGTTTTGGGCATCTAATCAACGGAGTTATCATAGAGAGCTCGCCTAAAAATTATGTTAACATCAATACATCATGAAACATCTATGAAAGGAGCAATGCTGGGTATATTATATTTACGAGAAAAATAAAAAAAGAAGGACAAAAACAATTAATAAAAAGTAAAAGCCATAACAGAAACATACTACTTACATGCCAATGAACACCTTTTCTGCCAATGAATACCTCTGTATAAGAGAGAAAGAAAAAATACGAATTTTGTGTTTTAACAGCAGTCATGGCCGAGCGGTTAAGGCGTCTGACTAGAAGTAGAAATCAGATTCCCTCTGGGAGCGTAGATTCGAATCCTACTGACTGCGAACTCATTTTATATTTCTAACTATTTAATGACTAAAAATATAGTTGATTTTTCTCTATTAATATTTCTATTATAGATCTGAAGATTATATAAACACACGTTTGTATCCTGAACAATTTGTTAAAACATGAGTGCGTCCAGTCAATTCATTCTATGTAGATATAACCAATTTGCTATTTTAACAAATTGTTCATGTTATAAACGTCTGCTTATATTTTCTTCTAATAGTCCAAGAGGCAGCGCTGAAAAATTTCTTTGAATTTACTAAAGCTAGATTTTTCACAGTTGATTACTGTGATTGTGTAGAGAAACATACTACGGTCGGTCAAGCGCAAGGTAGAACAGGGGTTACTGAGAGGGTATCAAAGTTGCTTTGCTACGAAGGTAATTAAATCCATTTACTAAAGCTGAAAATCAGTACACACATTCTAAATTAAATATAAATATAAGTTATTATAGTGGGTAAGCTGTATGACGGGACAGAGCCGGACGGTCGGCCCCAGTGAATATACAGGGTTATTCACTATATTTTGAATCCCTTGTAAACTGCTTTATTTACATAATTAGAAAAAAATGTAAAATACAAAAGTTATTCGATTTTTAAATTATGATTTTTTGACATATATATCGTACTACAGTAGAACACTTCATAGGAAGAAATCTCAAATTACGGGTCAAACTGAGAGGAGTGGTGAAGATCGGAGACCAAATTTTTGTAGCAGAAATGGAAAACCTAACGGATAAGCTAAGTGTACTAAAAAACAAAGGAAAACTGAAGAATCTACAGGGACACAAGGTGTATATAGAATCAGATTTAACAAGAAAGGAAAGGGAAATACAAGCAAAAATTAGGAAAATGGCAAAAGAAGAAAAAGACAAAGGTAATACTACGAAGATAGGATATATGAAACTGGAGATTAATGGCAAGGAGTGGAAATGGGACCATAATACTGAGAAAATTATACAAATTCACAGAAATATCGGGGAAACGACTCCAAAAAAATAATAGAAAATAATGAGACCGGACCCACAACAATGACTACCAAGGCAATTAATGGGAAAAGCGATAGGGAAAAAGATGATGCACAGGTAAACAAGGATGTAAATAAGAAGAAGGGGAAAGCTAGATTGCAGAAAGAAGGAGAGATAAAAATGGGAACAGGGAATGTGAGAAGCATCAATGAAAAAGGGGAAGAACTGGTAGAAGAAATGATAAAACAAAAAATAGAAATACTAGGAATAACGGAAACGAAGATGAAAGAAAAAGGTCTTAAAAAATACACAAAGGCTATTGGCTACTTTGGGTAGGAGCGGATACAAAAGAGAGAGCAAAAGAAGGAGTCGGGATAAAAATTGCACCGAATAGACTACAACACGTTATAGAAGAAACATATGTTAACCAGAGAATATTATCGGTGAAAATGAAACTGCCTACGGAGTAAATAAAGATGCAAGAAAGGAAGAGAAAGAAATTTTTCGAGGAGCTCCAAATGCAAATTGATAATGGGGAAGAAAACATAATTGTAATGGGAGATCTAAACGGTAGAGTCGGAAACAACAACAGCGGAATAAAGGAGTGCATGGGGAAAGAAGGAGAAGAAATACTAAACAGAAATGGTGAAAGAATAATAAAAATATGTATGGAGAACAAACTAGTTATAACAAATACAAAATTTAAACAAAAAGAAGTACACAAATACACGAGAATACAAGACAGCAGAAACGAAAAATCAATCATAGATTACTTTTTGGTAAGCAGCAACAAATGGAAAAGATTAAAAGGTACGAAAGTGAAAAGAGGCTCAGAGATAGACAGTGGCCACCATCTAGTAATAAGGAGAATGAAAACAACAGAGGAAAAAGAAAAAAAGAGAAGAAAGGTAGTAAAGTAAAAAATAAAAATTTACAAATTAAAAGAGGAAAGATATAAGACGAAATTCCAAGAAAAATTAGATAATACTCTGAAAGGTAGGGCAAAAAATACAAATATAGAAGGAAATGGGAATATCTAAAAACCAGCATAATCAAAGCAGCTGAGGAAACTTGCGGGAAAGCAAAAAATAGCAAATACTAACATGAGGAGAACGGAATGCTGGACGGAAGAAATATGAGAGGAAATAAAGAACAAAAAAGACAAACGGAAGAGACACCTAAGCACAAAATATCCGGAAGATTACGAGGCATATAAAGAAAAAAGGAAAGAGGTTAAAATAGCGGTGAAAGCAGGAAAGGAAAGGTCATGGAAGAGATCTGGACAAAAAATGACAAAATATTATAGGGAAAACCAAAAACTCTTCTACGGCGCATTAAACCAACTCAGAAAAAAGAAAGGGCACACGATGCCTAATATAAAAGACAAGAATGGAAACGTACTAACAGAAGAAAAACAAATAATGGAAAGATGGAGAGAACATTTCAAAGAGCTAACTCATGCAGACACGGACAACATAGAGAGATACAAGAAAGGAATGAAGAACAAGTGGAATCCATAAAAAGAGAGGAATTAGATAAAGCAATAGAAAGAGTAAAATTGGGCAAAGCACCAGGTAAGGATCATATCACTCCGGAAATGATAAAATTCATGGGGACAGAGGGAATGGATAGCATGAAGGAAAAAATGAATTATGTCATAAATAGAGCAGAATTACCAAAGGACTGGAAGAAAGACATTATATTATTACCAATACACAAAAAGGAAGACAAGAGAAACTGTAATAATTACCGAGGTATCACTATATCAAGTATCCCTGGGAAGGTATTCGCAAGAATAATAGAGGCAAGAATAAAAACCCAAATAGAAACAACTATGGAGGACACACCGTGTGGATTCAGGAAGGACAGAAGCACGCAAGACCTAATATTCACATTAAGACAAGTAAGTGAGAAGGTAATCAAGAAGAATAGAGAGATACATATGTGCTTCATTGACCTGGAAAAGGCGTTTGACAGAATCCGAAGAAAGGACGTATGGAAGACACTAAAAGGAAGGGGAGTCGACAGACACATAAAAAAAGTAATAAAGGATATGTACAAAAATAATACAAATACAGTAAAAACCAATAACGAGGAATCCAGAAAATATACTACAAGTAAGGCGTCAAACAGGGATGCGTGCTGCGTCCACTGCTATTCTCAGTGGTACTGGATGAAGCGATAAAGAAAGCCAAGAGAAGAATGAGAAAACTAACATTAGGATACTGGCAAATGAAACGGACTCAACTATCGGAGCTACTATTTGCAGACGACATGGTATTGATAGCAGAAAACAGAGAACACCTACAGAACAATCTTGAAATCCTAGAAGAAGAACTATCAAACATAAATATGAAAATTAATACAGAGAAAACAAAAATAATGATAATTTCAAATACGAGGAAGACACACGCAATATAATTTGACGGGAAGCAGCTAGAGCAAGTGGAATATTTTAAATACCTAGGAGTAATAATCGAATCAAATGGTAAACAAGACATGGAAATACACGAGAGAATGGGACGAACAGGAAGCTTATTTAACGCTATGAAAACAACATTTTTGGGGAAAAAGAGATACAGGAGGAAGTAAAAACGGCAGTCGGTAAATCAGTAGTTAGACCAACAATCATGTATAGCAGCGAGACATGGACATTGATGGGGAGACAAAAATCCAGAGTCAATGCTATGGAAATCAGGTTCCTGAGGAAAATAGCAAACAGAAAGAGGACAGACAAAATACGAAACGAAACAATTAGACAAAGCCTATAAAACTAGAACCAATCAATAAAAAAATAGTGGAGGGACAACTTAGATGGATCGGGCACGTGTGTAGAATGTCGAACGAGAGGCTAACAAAACGAGTGTTCGAAACGAGAGTGCAGGGGAAAACAAAAGAGGAAGACCAAGAGTTATCTGGGTAGATGAAATCAGGAAAGAAGTCGAGAAGAAGGGATTGACATTGGAAAGTGCAAGAAACCTAACGCAAGATCGGAAAGCATGGAGACTACAATGCCAAACTCAACTCCACCAGCCTTACACCTAAAGGTAGAAAGGCTTAGGACTAAGTAAGTAAGTAAGTATATCGTACTAGTGACGTCATCCATTTGGGCGTGATGACGTAATCGACTATTTTTTTAAATGGGAGTAGTGCTAGCTCATTTGAAAGGTTATTCAATTGCCTATTCAGTAATATAAACGTTAACATGATTAATTATACAGGGTGTCCAAAAAAACTTTTTTAATTAAATTAATTGTTTAATTAATAATTAAAAAAAAAATTAGACACCCTGTATAAATAATGATCTTAAGGTTTATAGTAGATACTGTATAGAGAATTGAATAACCTTTCAAATGAGCTAGCACACGACCCCTATTCTCATTTGAAAAAAATAGTCGATTACGTCATCACGCCCAGATGTATGACGTCACTAGTACGATATATATATCAAAAAATCATAATTAAAAAATCGAATAACTTTTGTATTTTACATTTTTTCCTAATTCTCTAAATAAAGCAATTTACAAGGGGGTCAAAGTATAGTGAATAACCCTGTACATTCATTGGGGCCGACCGACCGGCTCTGTCCCGTCATACAGCTGACCGACTATAATAACTTTTATTTATATTCAATTTAGAATGTGTGTACTGATTTTCAGCCTTAGTTAATGGATTTAATTACCTTCGTAGGAAAGCAACTTTGATACCCTCTCAGTAACCCCTGTTCTACGTTTCGCTTGACCGACTGCAGTATGTTTTTCTACACAATCACAGTAATCAACTGTGAAAAATTTAGCTTTAGTAAATTCAAAGAGATTTTTCAGCGCTGCCGCTCCGTCTATAATACCTAATAAGTTTTAGAGAAAAATAAATTATTATTAATCATTAAAACACTAAAATCTTATAAAAAGGGTTCGCGGTCAGTAGGATTCGAACCTACACTCCCAGTGGGTATCTGATTTCTACCCTTAGCCTTTAAGCGCTCGGCCATGACTACGCTTTAAAACAAAATCCGTCATTTTCCTCTTCATTTAATAGTCAGACTCCTTAAAGCGCTCGGCATGACTATGGTTAAAAACAAAATCCGTGAATTTTCTGTGTCTCTTCTTCATTTACCATATCGATGGTGAAAGTTCCCAACCTCCTATGTCAATTTTCGCTATTTTGTTTTCTTACTCTAAATTAAAGAAAATATGTAGATATGTATTTTTACTGTTTACAAGCTCCTATGTCGTTATTTCATTAATTGGCTTCTAGATGGCCATAATATATGAAATAACGACATAGGAGCTTGTAAACAGTAAAAATACATATTTCTCTTTAATTTATAGTAACAAAACAAAATATCCAAAAATTAACGTAGAAGGTTGGCATGTTGGCAACTTTCACCATCGATGTGGTAAATGAAAATTCACGGATTTTGTTGTTAATAACAGCAGTCATGGCCGAGCGGTTAAGGCGTCTGACTAGAAATCAGATTCCCTCTGGGAGCGTAGGTTCGAATCCTACTGACTGCGAAAGTTTTTTAATTGTTATTACTATACTTACGTTAAGGTTAATTCATAAGGTTAATTTGTGGGATTTGGATTATGATAAATAGGTATATTAATTTCTAAAATATAACTAGAGTGGAACCTCGATAAGTCGGATTAATCGGGACCGCGGACGATCCGGGTTATCGAAAATCCGGGTTAGCCGGAGAATAATGGTAAAAATTAATAAAATACGGATACTTACAGATAAACTCCATTATAATTGCAAAAACATGAAATGCATATGCACAGTACATTTAAAATACCTATACAGTTGTACACAGTATTGCTCATTTCTTGGTAAAAAATTCAGTAACGTTTTTATTGTTAAAATGTTTGTCTGATGAAAATCGGTCCGGGTTAGCCGAACTTCCAGGTTATCGGGGGCCGACTTATCGGGGTTCCACTGTACTTATAAGTGACACAAAAAAAAGAGAGTGCACACAGTTAACAACAAATAAAAATATCTGATTTAGAACAAGATAAACTAAACCAGTGCAGTCACAACCCCATATTTACCTACAAATTTGGAGTTCATATGGGACAAATACAACAAACGTAAAAACTTTTCTCGCTCAGGGATAACTTCCGACCATTACACAATCTGCTTTAACCTTTAACTTTAACTTGAGAGACCTCATTTTAACACACGAAAGGAGACATGCCGTCTGACAGACTACCGATTTTTTTAAGGAGATAATAGCCACATAAATAATTATATTATACATATTTATGTTGATTATAAGGTGCAGTAAATAAATTTCAAATATATTTAAAAGTGGAAAGATTATTGATAGTAACTCATATAAGAGTTTAAAATGAGTAGTTTTTCATTTATCTTTACACAATGAAAAGGAAACACATACTTCAAATATGTATTTTTTAGGTGATTATGGTAGAACAGCGGTTCTCAATCTTTTTGAGTCATGTACCACCAAAAACATTTTATTATTTTTGGTACCACCTAACTGAAATACCTTGGTGATCTAATTAACTAATAGTGGTGCTGATTTTGGTTGTTTTTGCGTTTTGTGTACCACCTCAAATATTGATATGTACCACCAGAGGTACATATACCACAGATTGAGAACCGCTGTGGTAGACCATAATACAACTTAAACATAAATGAAGAAAACAACTTAAACTGACACTAACAAATGTAATGTGCACTCAGTTCGTACCTAATCAACTTAGTTACACGAACAGAGCCTGACAGACTGGTAAAAACTGAATTTTTACGATTAGGTACTTTGCAAGGAGTGAATATTTCTCATTTCAACTCAGGCGACTGCTCAGCAACCAATATTATTAGGAATATATGAAGCGTAAGGCCAGTGGATGGAGTTATTCGCAATACTCTTTAGAATAAGGTTATGCTATAGTCTGTCAGACGGCACGTCTCCGGTTAAGGGTAAATAAGCCACAATTTTCGTTTGAAATTCAAGAAATAAAGTTCAAGTGATAATTTTCAGTATTTACTATAAATAACGCCAGTGGCGGCTCGTGATTTTTACAATAGCGGAGGCTATAACTATAAAATATCTAGATAAATTTGTAGGTACTAGCAAAAAAATGCGCCAAAAAAATGTAATTTAAGGCCTTATTTTCTTTTGACCATTTTTTATTTACATTTCATAATATCATCATAATTCATAACTTCATAATATCATATTAGCCAAGTCGGGATAGCATTTGACCTTGCATTTGGAGCTGCCCCAAATTTTATTTTACTAATCTTTAGGGAGGAATAATATTAGTATAAATTTAAAATCTCGACTCAATTCCACCGTTGCGTTAGCCGCCATCTTCATTTTAAACGAGAACCGTTTTTGCTCAATATCTCCGCCATTTTCAATTTTTTGACAAAAAGTGCAGAAGCTGAAATTGTTGAAAATACGATTTTCTATAATTTAATTTATTATAATTTTTTTCGTGCGGTCGATATTTTCCGAGTTATGAGGGGAAAATGGTGACAGTTGTAGCATAATTATTGAATTATTAAATTATCTCGTTTATTATTAGTTTTACAACAAATATATAACTATACAAAAATGAAGAGAATTAAATTTTGTACAATTTTGATGCCGTTCATTTTTTTGATAAAATTAATATTTAAGGTAGTACGTATGAGGTAAATGTGCGAGCGTAAGACTTGATTGATTTTGTAGCAATTGTTTTTGTTCAATATCTCCGCCATTTTCAACTTTTCGACAAAAAGTGTAAGAACTGAAATTGTTGCAATTACGATTTACTACAATTTTTCGAGAGAACCAGTGGCGGGTCTACAAGGGGGGGAAATGGGAAAATTCCCCCCAACAGGGTCCAAAATTAAAAAAAAAAATGTTGAAACATCACGATATTTTAGCTGACATAAAACTTAAAATATCGACAGACAAATTCAACCAATAAAACCCGCTAGTTAATAAAATTAAGTGAACTTAATGCATATAATGTCTTTTTATGTCTTTTATATACTTAGTTTGGTTGATGTTTCATTGGAAGTTTCAAAAATTGTATAAAATATAATTCTCTTTATTTTTGTTTCTGTACAGTTATGTCGTAAAGTTAATAATAAATGAGACAATTCAATAATTATGCTTCCCCTCCGCTTCCATTATTGTCCCCCTTACAGGAGCGTCATTTGAAATTTTGTTAGGGGGGGGGGCAAGCACTATATATACAATACATTATATATGATGTTATGATGAATATTGATGTATTTTTTGTAAATTTCAGTCATTTTCAGGGCCAGGGGGGGGGGCAAATGCCCCCCCTGGACGCCCAAATGACGCCCCTGCCCCCTTAACTCGGAGAATATTGATCGTATAAAAAAATTGTGCCAAAGAAATTGTAGGAAATTGCATTTCCAACAATGTTCTTTCCCACTATTTATGTCGAAAAGTTGAAAACGGCGGAGATATTAAGCAACAACAGTTCTCATTTAAAATCAATATGGCGGCTAATGCAACCGCGGAATTCAGTCGAGATTTTAAATTTACACTACTATTGATCTCTCCTAAAGGTTAGAATTATAAAATTTGGGACTGCTCGCAAACAAAAAAATTCAATTCAATAATTATGCTCCCCCACCACTTTTTATTATTTTCCCATGTAACTCGGAAAATATCAACCGCATGAAAAAAATTGTTAAAAAGAAATTGTAGGAAATTATATTTTCAACAATTTTAGTTGAAAATGGCGTAGATATTGAACAAAAACATTTGCTATAAAATCAATCCGGTCTTACGGTCTTAAATATTAATTTTAGCAAAAAAATGAAAGAAATCAAAATTGTGTAGAATTTAATTCTCTCCATTTTTGTATAGGTACATATTTGTTGTAAAGCTAACAATTAACGAGATAATTCAATAATACAATAATTATGCTCCAACTGTCACTATTTTCCCCTCATAACTCGGAAAATATCGACCGCACGAAAAAAATTATAATAAATGAAATTATAGAAAATCGTATTTCCAACAATTTTAGTTTCTACACTTTTTGTCAAAAAATTGAAAGTGGCGCAGATATTGACCAAAAACAGTTCTCGTTTAAAATCAAGATGGCGGCTAACGCAACGGTGGAATTCAGTCGAGATTTTAAATTTGGACTAATATTGACCCTCCCTAAAGATTAGAAAAATAAAATTTGAGGCAGCTCCTAATGCAAGGTTAGGCCTGTTATTCGTCTAACCCGACTGGACTATATCATTTTAAAAATAGTTAGTCTAATTGTAAAAGTGTAATACCAATGTTTGTGTTGTTTCTTTGTTAACAATTCAATCTTTGTTAGTAGATATGCATGTAATTTTATTCTTATTTTGCTCATACTTTTGTTTTAATAAAATTGTAGTGCACATACCGGGTGTCCACTTATATTTTCCCCCATTTTAACTGCCTATAACTTCTAAACGGCTCAAGATAGAAATATGCGGTTTTCACTGAAATGTTTTATTTTAGTAAAAGTTTTGTCTGAATGGATGGAATTTTTTATATCGCTTTCAAATACGAAATAAAAAATGGCGGATTTTTGAAAAGAATTTTGTTGACTTTTTTTTAATGGAACACCCAGTATATTCTTTTGTAAATTGAAAGAAAGGTCATTCACCTATCTAGCGATATAAAGTTTTTCAAAATCGGTTGTCAAATCACTGAGTAATTAATTTTTAAAATGAGAGGTGCAACGTGGATATCACATACCTAAATAACATAACTAAGCAAGTAATGTGATTTCCACATTGCATCTCTCATTTTAAAAATTACTTGCTCAATCATTTGACAACCAATTTTAAAAAATTTTATATCGCTGGATAGATAAATGACCGTTTTTTTAAGTTTTCAGGTAAATGACCATTTTTATGTCGCTTTTAAATAAAAAATGGCGGATTTTTGAAAAAAAAAACGTTGTTGACTTTTTTTATTAAAACACCCAGTGTATTATTTGTGTCTTGAAAAAACAGTCATTTACCTATCCAGCGATATAAAATTTTTTAAAATCGGTTGCCAAATGACTGAGCAATTAATTTTTAAAATGAGAGATGCAATGTGGAAATCACATAACATAATATCATTTTACTCAGTTATGTTATTTAGGTATGTGATATCCACGTTGCACCCCTCATTTTAAAAATTAATTACTCAGTGATTTGACAACCGATTTTGAAAAACTTTATATCGCTGGATAGGTGAATGACCTTTCTTTCAATTTACAAAAAAATATACTGGGTGTTCCATTAAAAAAAAGTCAACAAAGTTTTTTTCAAAAATCCGCCATTTTTTATTTCGTATTTGAAAGCGATATAAAAAATTCAATCCATTCAGACAAAACTTTTACTAAAATAAAACATTTCAGCGAAAACCGCATATTTCTATCTTGAACCGTTTAGAAGTTATAGGCAATTAAAATCGGGGAAAATATAAGTGGACACCCGGTATTATGATGAAGCGGGCAACCAGTTGGCGAAATATTAAGTGACAAAAAAGAATAGAATTGTTTACAATTAAATACAAGAATGTGATATCTAAACACGACTTATTTAATGTGTACAAAAAAACTAAAAGAAATAAGTAATATATTTAAAAAACGAGTTTCCTCTGTACTCGTTGACAATAATAACAAAATTATTGTAAATGAGCACGAGATAAGAAAAGAATGGCAGCTGTATTATATCAGAGTTGTTTGAAGATGACAGGAATAATATTGCCGAATTCTACCAAAACTGTACTGACGGCCCAGAAATTATGAAATGCGAGGTAGAACACGCTATAAATAATGCTAAAATTAGAAAAGCTTGTGGTCCAGATGATACACCAACTGAGTTGCTAAAACTAATAGAGGATAATAACATAAGAGTAGTAGTAAGACTTTTTAATTCAATATTATAACACCGGAATGATTCCCACAGATTGGCTCAAATCCATCTTTGGAAATGACAGGAATCATGTTGGTTAGTAATAGCAGTCTGATTTTTGCATGAGAGTTTAATGAAAGGGTAACAAAACAATTGGAAGTTCTGTCAGACAAAATACATCTAAGTCCGACAAATACTTTTGTTTTTCTGGTTCTATAAAATTGGATTTTCTTCTATCTATATCGGGACAACTGATATGTTAAGGTGCTTGTATGTATCGACATTACAGACAGTGAATTTTATCCTCCTTGGATGCATAATTTTTAACAATATACTACAATATCCGTCGCTAATAACAATTAGATAGATAATACTTGGATAATCTTTAATTTAGGGCCGGTTGTTCGAACGCTAATCAACAATGATCATTATCAAATAATTAATTACTGTCAATGTCAATTGTTAAAACATAATTAATTACAATTCTGAGACTATATTCAATTAATATAACAATAATTATTAACATAATTAATAATAAATCTCATAATTGTAATTCATTATGTTTTCAACAACCCAAACAAAGTTGACATTGACAGTTTTGGTGACAGTAATTAAATATTTAATAATGATCATTGTTGATTAGCGTTCGAACAACCGGCCCTAATACTAATGAAATAAAATAAATTTTGACTGGGAAAAAACAAAAAAGACTTCGCAGTCAGTAGGATTCGAACCTACGCTCCCAGAGGGAATCTGATTTCTAGTCAGACGCCTTAACCGCTCGGCCATGACTGCATACTTACGTTTTATCTATAAACCAAAAGAAAAGAGTGCAATGTAATATATAAGTAGGTAAATAATATTTTATTTGCATTTTCTTGTGGCTTATTTTTAATTAAATATTTATCTACGGGAATAAACCATAATGCATTTTAGGAAAACTACATTTTTTTAAAGGTTTGAGTTCTAATCCGGAAATAGCAAGCAACAAAACAGCGAAACAAATAAGAGGAACAAGATTATTTATTTAGAGGCCATCATCTAGGCCCAGATAGGTACCTACCTAATATTCTTGTGATAGTGGTATCAATAATAATTTAAACATAGGTACCCAGAATCAAGAAAAGATATAAAGATATGATAATTTTGTAAAACGCACTGTGGCCTTGATTTAGAATATGTACGACAAAATAAATAGGTACCTAGGAATGTACTTATATAAGGGGATGAGGGTTTAGGGTGTGAGAGTTAGGATATATTATAGGGGTTTTGCTCGTACTCGAACTTCAGCTGTAAATAATGGGAAGCACCTTGCACATCGGGGTTGAATAATAATAAGCACAAACTTTACTGTGAGCGGTATAATCACCGAAAGAAATAGAAACAAACTACATTATTAAAACTAATAGTTCAATGGCTTGGAGTACAATCAGGCACTCTTGAAGCAGTCTCCGCCATGTCAGCTGTCAGCCGTCGGGAGAACCTACGTCACTTGGTCGGCGGGGTTGCCAAGTATAATTCTTGTTACATCCTCCCCCTTTGGATCAGACGTAGAATATGGCTGATACAAAACGGAATAACTGGTTATTAGCGAGGGCTTGGAACAGACCTCGGGCATCATACATGAGCATCTTGATAGCGCTTAGGAGGGCGCTTGGAACGTCTGGGTCTCTGTATGGAACAATCAATCTGCGTAGGCAACGAGGTACTACTGGAGTCGCTGGTTGTGGTTACAGGTACACCAGAACCTGTAGATTGCTGCGTTGTCTTAGGATGTCGTTTAGGGATAGCCCCTCTGCTTTTGGCTGCGACATCTTTCTGCAACGTGGTTGAAGGTCGACCTCTACTACGCAACTCATGTAGAGGAGTTACAGGCGAATCGGAATCATCTTCCACAAAAGGATGGAGAGCAGACACGTGGTATTTTCCGATTGATACATCTGGATGCGTTAGAGTTGCTAACTCGTACGAGGTGGGAGAAAGTTGGTTAAGGATAAGGTATGGGCCATCGCGACGCGGCGCAAATTTAGAAGACAGTCCTGCATCACTTTTACTAAGGATGTGAGTCTTTACTAGAACTTTCTGTCCCTTGTTAAACACAACGGTTTCGCGAAAATGTTTATCTGCATACAATTTCGAAGAGTCTTGGCGTAACTCATTATTTTCTCGCGCACTTAATAAAATGTCAGTATGCCTGCGCAAGTAAGGTGTTATCTCGGGAATAACCGTTTCACTCGCGATAATAGCTCGTAAGTCTTTATGCACATCTGTGGGCGTACGTAGCTCACGCGCAAAGTTCAAATAGGCCGGGGAATAACCGGTAGCTAAATTTGGTACGGTATTCATAGAAAAACGTATACTGGGTAGCACTTCATCCCATTTAGTATGGTCCCTTTGAACTAAAATGGAAATCTGAATTTTAAGATCCCGATTTTTACGTTCCTCCGGATTTGAGGCAGGGTGATAAGCAGGAATGAGTGATTGCTGAATACCTAGGCAGTATGTAAACTGCTGCATTATTTTACTAACGAATTGGGGTCCGTTGTCACTTATTATTCTACGAGGGGTGCCGTATCGTAAACATATTTCACTTATTAGTACCTTTGTGCACTCCTCCGCAGTAGCTTGTTTTAACGGGAATATTTCTATCCATTTCGTGGAAGTATCTTCCACTGCAAAAATCCATCTGTTTCCCTTTTCAGTCACAGGTAGTGGACCCACTAAATCAATTGCAACGCATTCAAAGCGTTGTGCCAACACAGGAGTTTGAATTAGACCTGCTGGTTTTAGATTCAAAGGTTTATACCTTTGGCAGTCGATGCATTTCTTTATATGCTTTACAACATATCGCCTAATGGTAGGCCAGTAATAACGAAGAGCAATTCTTTGGATTGTCTTTTCGACACCATAATGTCCTGCAATGGGCATGTCATGGCACTCTTTCAAAACCTCAGCTACTTTATTTTGAGGCACTACTAACTGAGCATCCTCACATTCAAGGTCCTGATTATACCGATACAAGACTCCTTGATTCATGACATATCCGCGATCAGTATATCGGTTGATGTCTACTAATTCAGGTTCTTCAGACTCAAGGCAATCAATAATTATTTTAAGCTGTGAATCAGTCAACTGTTCCTCTCTAAGTTTTTTATTGCTTATCGTTGGTACATCCATTGCGATAGTACAGAGGTCACAAATATCTTTCGTGTCTGGACCACAGATAGGCCTTGATAACTAAAGACCGGATTATATGTTTTTTGCATATCGATAACCATCAAAGATACAATCAAACGCTTCAGGATGTAGACGAATTATGATAATTAAAGGCGTTTGACACTAATTTAATTTTACATATTTAGAATATTTTCGTTTTTTTAACATATTTGGATGGTTTGAACATATTTTCGACCGTTTGACATATTTTGGCATATTTTTAACAAATTTTAGCGAAATTGTTGTTGATGTCACAAGAATCGTTACAGAGATACGTCTGACATTGTTCCAACTAATAAAATCTTGATTAAGGTTTCCGATGCTGCGTCATACATGGTCAAAGCTGGCCAACAACTAAAAGTTTTATATCCCAATTTAATTCATGTGACGTGTTTGGTGCATGGTTTAAACAGAGTGGCAGAAGAAATTCGAAATTAATTTCCTACAAATAATAGTTTAATTAGCAACGTGAAGAAAATATTTTTAAAATCGCTTTTAAGGATTCAGATATACAAAGAAAAATTACCAAATTTCTTCAAACCCCTTGCCACCGGAGCCTATAATCACAAGATGGGGAACATGGTTAAAAGCTACCTGTTTTTATGCGGAACATTTTCTCTCTATAAAAGAACTACCTACTTTTAAGTTTTGAAGAAACATATATTGGTGCGATTTCAAAATGCAAATCAATTTTAGAAAACAGGTCACTGCACAATGAGCTTTGTTTTATTAAATCAAATTATGAATTTGTTTATAAAACCATCCTCAATCTTGAAACTGAATCGCTTCCACTACAAGAGTCTCTTAATTATTTAATTCAGAAATTTAAGGAAAACGTTGAGAACATTTCTGGAAAAATTGGACAATCAATAAATAAAAAATGTATTGAAGTTTTACAGAAAATAGTGATTTAAAATTATTACAGAAAGCAAACCAAATTCTTTGTGGCGATTTTGATGTTAATATCAATTTAAATGAGGAGATTGTTAATGTTTTAAAATTTGCACCAACACATCAGTTGATGTTGAACGAAGCTTTTCAACATACAAATTACTACTAACGGATAGGCGACATAATTTTACTATTGAAAATATTAAAAAAACATTTGATTGTGAATTGTTTTTTACAAGAAGGAATAAAATGTAGAAACGGAAGTAATAGTAATAGGTACTAGGGTTGGTATATTGGGTCCCGGTGAATTCGTAACTATTTTAATCCCCCATCTTAATTGCAGGCCAATTGGTAACTCTGACCCTCTCAGGTAATTTTTCGGTAACCGATCAACTACCGGTGAATTCGTAACTAAATACAGGTATAATCTTTTAGACTTGAAATAAACATATGGAAAATCTCTTTGATTTTAAATTATCAGATGGATTTAAATAATTTATCATTGCTAAACATCTAAAAAATATTAAATTTACAATTACTTAATAAAAACCAAGCTCGTGTAGAGCTATACTTGATGGAAATAATATTTTAACACGTGTTAATGAAACACTATAATATTGTTTCAATTATTTTATTAAGATATTTCAATTTTTGCTATTTTTTATAGGTACATATAGTACAAAAATATAATGTTTTTAAGCGAACCAAGAAACATTCGGTTTAGATTTAAGGTATTAGATTTAATCAATGGTTTCGAATTCACTTGAAAAAAGTTTCAGGTTGGCAGGTCAGGTAAAAAAAAGTTACGAATTGGCCGGTGTACATTTTGATTTGAAAATTGTTGTCATTAAAAGTTACGAGTTGGCATGTGTCCGGTATATTATATAGGTAATAGGATTGGTATATTTAGATTAATTTTATCAACATATGTAGATACTTACCGTTATTTAATAAAACTTTTATACATTTTTATTGCATATCTTCTTGTTACTTTAAAATGTTTTTCACATATTCCACATATTTGGAACATATTTTAAACTTATAGGGAATATTTTCAACATATTTTACTCATATTTCAGACATATATATGCACATATTTCAGTCAAAACAAGAACATATAATCCGGTCTTTATTGATAACATATCGGCGATTCGATTCGTCCGTCCAGGAACATATTCGATTCGTAAGTCGTAACTTTGCACTTCTAATGCCCATCTAGCAAGACGGCCAGTAGGAGATTTTAGTGACATCAACCATTTTAGCGGTTGATGATCTGTTTTGACAATAATAGGCGAACTTTCTATGTAACCCCGGAATTTATTAATTGCATATACTATAGCTAAAGCTTCTTGCTCTGTCGTACTATAGTTACGTTCAGCCGCTGTGAGTAAGCGACTTGCATACTCTATCGGCTTTTCATTTTCTTCCTCCCCCTGGAGGAGACATGCGCCAAGTGCATATGAACTTGCGTCTGTTTTAATTACAAAAGTATCTGTAAAAGTTGCTTGCTGCAGAATGGGAGCTTGCGTAAGCAATCTCTTAAGAGTTTCATAGGCCTGGTTTTGTGCCGGTCCCCAAACAAATGCTACATTTTTCTTAGTTAGATCAGAAAGAGGTTTGGATATACCTGCGAAGTTTGGCACAAAACGTCGAAACCAACTACAAGTTTGCAAAAATGACAAAACATGTTTAGCATTGCGTGGAATAGGCATTTCAGCAATTGCTGATATCTTCCCTGGATCAGGAGCGATCCCATTGGGCGTAAGAAGGTGCCCTAAATACTTTACTGAAGAGCGCACAAAAGTACATTTTGCTCTATTTACACACAGTTTGAATACTTGTAATCTCTGAAACACACTAGCTAGATCATTGATATGATCTTCAAATGAGCTAGATAAAATAATAATATCATCTAAATATGCCAAAATAGTAATACTTGGTAATCCGCTACGAAAACGGTCAATAAGCCTTTGAAAAGTAGCAGGCGCGTTTCGTAGACCAAAAGGCATGCGATTAAATCTAAAAATACCAAAAGGGGTAATAAAAGAAGTTTTATCCCGATCTCATGGACGAACACTTATTTGATGGTAGCCGCTTTTCAGATCTAGTGTTGTCATAAATAGTGTCTGTGTGGTGGCATGCAACAGATCGTCCATCCTCGGTAGAGGATATCTATCTGGTACAGTTATTTCGTTGAGGCGTCTGTAATCAACGCACATGCGAAAGGTACCATCTTTTTTAGGAACGAGCACAGTTGGTGCAGCATAAGCTGAGTCGCTTTCATCAATGATTTCCATTTCCAATAAATGATGGATTTCATTTTTGAGTATCTCTGCTTTCTGAGGTGTTGTCCTATAAGGGGGCACAGCGATTGGAATATCACTGGTTAAATTAATACAATGCTCAGCAAATGGTGTAGGTTCATTATGTTCCATAAAAACGTCACCGTACTGATTTATCAAGCACTGTAAAGTATTACGCTCAGAAGTATTTAACTGTGAAGCTTCGTCCTGTCGTAAAGTAAGTTCAAGAAGATTGATTGAAGCATTGCAGGAGTTAGGTTCCCGTAATAGTTTATGTTGAATATCAGGAGAATCAGCAAATGAGAATTTCATTTGGGAGATATTAATAATAATATCAGCATTTTTTAAGAAGTCTATGCCAAGAAGAGGTTTAGCTGATGTGTGTTCAGGAAATGCCACAAAAGTTGTAGGTATGAATCTATCTAATAGGAGAACCAAACACTCAAAAATATGAGCTGTTACAGTGCGGCTTATACCGTCAGCAAGCACTAAACTCATTTCCTTGGAAATATAGTGTAGACCTTTGTTTAAAAAATGATTGTAAAGTCTAATTCCAGCTATAGTACATTTAGCTCCAGTATCAACATATGCGCAACCACTCAAACCTAAGACATTTATTGGTAAGAGGGGACGATTATTCAAATTGTTAGTTTCTGCTAAAAGAAGCTCTACAGAAGAAGCTGCTTCTGTGGTAATAGGATTTACAGAAATTTTACAGTTAGGACAATTTTTGCGAACATAACCAGGAGTATTGCAACCGTAACAAACTACACTGGAAGAACGTTGAGAAGGTGTATTTGAAGTGCTAGGATTCGTATTTGGACGACTAGGAGGTACAGAGGTGCTAACTGAATCATTAGAATTAGATTGCTTAAATTTTCTGCATTCTGGCTGAGTATGGCCAAAATTTTTACAAAATGTACACTTTGGTCTGAATTTTGGTTTGACAGAATCCTTTTCTTCATTCGATTGAGGTTTTTGTCGTTGATTAGAGTCGGTAGCAACTAAACCTTCCTTTAAGGATGCTTCGATTTCTCGAGATTCCCTTAAAAGTTCCTTAAAGTCTCGAAATTTATTCCTTGGTAACCTTTTTCGTATTTTACGCGCCATTAAGCCATAAACCATATCCAACTGAACCTCTTCGGTTAGGGTATAAGGTAATTGTGCGAGCAAAGCTCGAATACGAGAAACAAACAGTTCGGTAGGTTCCTTAGAATTTTGTTCACGCGAGAATAATTCTCGAAATATTAAATGAGGAGGAAGTTTTCTCGAATAGGCATCTCTCAAGGCTTGTACAGCGTCTTCCCATGTGAGAATGGTATTTTTGACACCTTGCCACCATGTAGCAGCACTACCGTTAAGAAGCATGGATAAACCACGAAGAGCATTTTCATCACTTATTTGGGAACAGTCCTTAAAAGTGATCACATTGTCGAGAAAAGCTTCAACATCAGCGTTAACAGTACCATCAAAGCGAGCAGTACATTTAACGAAGTTTCCTCCTGACGTATGTGTAGGAGTTCTATTAAGGTCTCTGATTTGTACCAGAATATCTTCAGATACTTGTTTGTTAGAATTAGCAAGTACCGAAAGTAATGAATCAAATTGATCTTGTGACATTGTTACCATAGCGGGAGCAGAACATTCTCCTGCTGTAGGATTTTTTGAATTACCTTTTGACATTGTACAAAGTATAGCAGATAACCAAATATTACTAAATATGTAACAGACACAGGCAATAAAAGTGATTTTATTGTAAAAATTAAATAGTTATATGTATAGGCAATAAAAGTTATTTTATTGAGAAAGCGTAATATAATTACATGCAATAAAGTTATTTTATTGAAAAAAGGTTTATAATTATATGCAATAAAGTTATTTTATTGAAAAGTTATATAATTATATGCAATAAAGTTATTTTATTGAAAAGTTATATAATTATATTTTAATTTAAAATCCGAGCAAATTCGGTAAAATTTTAAATTTGGCAACAAAATGTTGAAAAAGTTTGAAGAGCTACGAAACAGTGTTAGACATAGGCAACATCGCGCAGAACGACAAGTAAGTGTGACGTTCCGCCCCTTATAGAATCGATTATTGATGGGAAGATATTATTTAACTATCCAAAATATTATTTAATTATTTTCAGAATTATTTTCTTTCAATGTTTATTCAAATAGAACTTAAACCCATCTCAGAATTTTTAAATGCTTGATGACGTCACATTTAAAACGTGGCAACATTGGTTTCCCCACTTTGACAGCCAATGCTTAGTAGAGGGGTACGAAGGATTCAGCTGTGAACGTGAGCCTTGGATTGCCATTGTTTCTCGAGTGTTCGGTCTGAATCGTAGTGTGCGGGGTCATTAGACTCAATTATTCACCTCTAATTCTCAGTTCCAAATTGATTAAATATTACAATAAAAGTATAGTGAAGTTATCCAGCAGCAGTGGATTTGAAGAATTTTAGAGCATACTATATCCAATGAGTTCTACCCCGGTAAATACACATTTTATTAAGTATTTTATTCAGCCATTTTGGAAGTCCTTGACATTTGCTAACTAAGTTTCACATAGTCTATTTTCATGGTTTTTATGTTTTATTTTCATGGATCAAACTCATCTAGAGATAATTCAATATTCGTTGTTAATTTGTGCTTCCAGTTGGAAAATAGAGCTAATTTAAACTCCATTTTTTATATTCCTTTCAAGTCTACAGAACTCCTATCTTTTGAACGATGATCAAATAAGTATCCATCGCTTAGTCTTACTATATTTCATCCTTGTATAATATATCTATATACCGGTGTATATATTATAATAAAATATTCTTTCACAGTAATTATATTTTGTATTTCAATTGGAAATTACTTGTGTTATTTGACCAAGGTCATCTGATAGCAACCTGATAAAAGGTCAAGCTGTCTAGTCATTCAAGTTTTTGGACTTAATGACCTATTTCTTCTTATTCCCATAGGAATAAAAACACCTCCTCGTATCTCTTGCTTCTTTTTTTTGACATTGGTAGATTGGTAGTAACACCACACTGTGTTTTTTTTAGCACCTACCATGAAATCTTAAAGCCACCCTACAACAACACCAAGGCCAGACCACACAGAGAGAAACAATCAATAGGCGACCAGCCTGGATTATTTCCACATTTTCTTTTTTTGAGTACCTCCAGCTGCTTTCCAACAGTTTTGAGTACCTTCAGCTGCTTTCTACCAGTCTTCCTCTCCTGTACCTCCAGCAGGACAGCTGCTAGCGAGAGTTAGCACCCTTGGGTGCTCATTACATCAACTTCAAGATTAGGAAAGAGTGGTTTGTTTGGGAACATTTACTGTGCTCTTATTAAAGACAGACTGGTTTTGTGATATTTAGTACATTTTTTTTTATAGTTCAATTGCACACACAATTTTCCTGCTTTATATTTTTTATAGGTTTTTTTTCTTTACAACATAATATTTAATTGATAGCGTTCCCCAACACTCTGCAATCTATAAAGGTATAAATTTCTGAGCTCAGATATTTTCCCTGATAATAGTAGTCGGTACTCTTATCTTGATTATTTTTAGGCTGTGTTCCACTTTTGTATAATTATTTAAACTCATTCCATTATTTTAGTATATGTTTAATTAAATTTTTAAAAATTAACTTCACATATTAGTCAAAATTGTAATTATTAACTTTATTTAACTTGAACTTATTAACTTTACTTAACTTTAACTTATTAACTTTATTTAACTTTAACTTTAATTTATTAAATTCATATGAACTTCTGGATTCTAATCCCTCAGATTAGTTTTTGGTTTCACTTGTTATTATTACTATTATAAACCACGAGTTAGGAAAAGGATCTGTGTATCCACTCGTAGGTTTATTTATTCAATAAGGCTTGTGCCTGTCCCACTCACAGTGAGGTATTTATATGTTATATATAGTATCAGGTAGTATTTAATTAAGGTGTACGTATTATAAACGTACAATTATTATTTGGTGAGGGTTCTACTAACCTAGTTGTAAGTTGTACTTCCTGTATTAGAGGTACCCGTAGTCAGTTTTTCTAACCTTATAAAGAGTATTCTTAGATCATAGTTGTATGATGATTTTGTAATTGACTTTCACTAGTATCACGTTTTCCTGTCATGTTAGAGTTACACACTAGTTACTTGTCCTAACTCAGAGATTGTTAAAAAGATCTAGTAGTTACATTCAATAAATATACATTTATTGTGATTTTTTTTTTCTTATTACTCCTTTATTTTTAGTAGTATATTTTATAATTTAATAATCTTTAATAACTTTTCACATACTTGTACTACAAATTTAACATACTCTATAGCAGCGTAGAATACCTGGAAGAGCGTTAACCTAGTTATCCTTCTTCTGGCGCCCAAAAATTCATTCTATTTTCAGTATATTATTATATTTACTCTATCTATTTTCTGAACATTATCTTCATATCTTCTTTTCGAGCCATCATTGTCACTTCCTTTAATCTATTGTCTGGCCAAAAATAGCCGTGCAAATTGGCCGAATCCTTCCTTGAGTGTCAAGTGGCCCTTCTCATACATATTTAGCTAGCCATTCAAGTTATATCTATCTATTAATGATTTCTCATCTCTAGTCCTGTATCAATTCTATATTCTTTGTCTTGGCATCCTTCCATACAAATACTACTACAAAGTTGTATTTTAGTTACTCCAGCTTCTTCAACGGAGAAGCCACACATTTTTGTCCTTTGGCTACATTAAGTAGATCTTCTTCTTTTTACTACTTCTGTTGGAGTTTACCACTCCCTTTTCATTCACTCCAACAGAAAATCATCAGCTAGTTGTTACATCGGCTTTCCAACGTGGTGGCTTTATTTTTGGTCTGAGACAGTATTCATTTAGGTCAATTCTTCTCTCTTATCTGAAATCTCTTTGTTATTTCCGTTTGGTATCCTATACACATATTGTTACTTATTTATTTTATTTTTAATTTCTGATACATATCAGGTATTCTTAAACGCTGTTTTGATTTTTGTTTATATTTTGGGACCTCATTATAGTATATGTTTGTGCAGCTTACATTCTGGGTTAGATTTTGAATTTTTATTGGGAACTTATATTTAATATTGCTATTAATAATATAATTCATATAACAATTTTATTTCTTCAGTCAATAGTGGTATAGTTGGAGGTACAACTAAGTGTTGATTATTATTATTATTATTATAGATATATATTTTTTCTAGAGTGGTGGTAAGTTACATATAAATAAAAAAATTTACTTCCAGTATTTAGGTAGTAGGTTTACTTGAGTATACAATATTTATTGGATTATTTATCCATTTATTTGATCTTATATATTTATTTGATCTTATTTATTAGATTATATACTGCATTATATATATATTTTTTTTTGCTGGCTATTTTGATTTTGTTGGTGTGTTGCTGATATTTTCTCGGTTTATATTATATATATTTTGCGTGCAAACTTTCATATTTTCATATTTTTCATATTTCTGTTCTTTGGACTATTTGTCAATAACTTTGCTCTCATCATGTGTGCTTTTAAAGCTGAACATCTTCTGGTGGATGAATTGGATTATGAATTAAAGATTCGGGACATAATGCCAGAGGAGTCGACAACTGTCGATAAAAAACGCAATCTTTTGAGAGGTGCTTTGAAACAAGAAGCTGGCAATAGAAGTTTTCTCCAAATTTCAGCTGTATCCCTTCCTTTTGAGGAACAACAAAAAGGAATCACTGAAACATTGGACAGCTTGTCTAAAAAAATCGAAAAGTTTAGGGGAACTGTAAAGGATACAGAGTATGCGCGATTAACATCTCGTCTAGGCCATATTTCTGCCCGTGTACACTTGCTACACTGTCCTTCTGAAGAACAGGAACCGTTCAAGAGGTCTGTTTCTCTTAAAATATTAACACTAGAGGGTGAACTTGATTCTAGAGTTAACCCCATTGCTACCTCTACTCCTAATGCTTCAGTCAATGTACCTAGCTTTACGTACTCCAAACCTGTTCAAGTACACAAATGGGGTATTTCATTTTCAGGTGAAAAACAGCACACTGATGTGATGTCATTTTTAGAAAGGGTTGAATGTCTTCGAATATCTAGAGGTGTTTCTGAAGAGGATTTGTTTGCTGCTTCTGCTGAGTTGTTCACCGGGACCGCTTTTACATGGTTTATGAATAACAGGGGTAATTTTTCTTGTTGGTCTGATCTGATTAAAAAGTTGAAGTCGGATTTTCTTCCGTATTCATTCCAGGATGATTTATTAGATCAAATTAAGAATCATAAGCAGAAACCTGGGGAATCTGTTACTATGTTTATTAATACTATATTAGGTATGTGTAGTCGTTTAGACACTCCTTTGTCAGATTTAGCTAAAATTAAAATCATCCTTAAATGTCTATTGCCCTTTTATCATCAACAATTAGCTCTTATGGACATTCAGAACATTGATGACCTTACTATAAAATGCAAACGTTTGGAGGAAACGTTATCCTGGTCTTCTCAACCTCCATCCACATCTCGATCCTCTTCTAACTCTTCTTCTCAGCCAACTTCCTTTAGGCAACGTTCTTGGCTAAATAAGGGTCATGAACATAATGTTTCGGTTGTTAGTTCTCTTGTCTGCTGGAATTGTGATCAGCCTGGTCACCCATTTTACAATTGTGGGATTCCTCAAAATCGTATTTTCTGCCATGGTTGTGGCCGAGAGAACACCCTTAAAAGAAACTGTTCTAAGTGTTCGGGAAACGACACGTCGGAGGTCCGTCCCCTGAACGTTTCTCCGTCCAACATCCAATCAGGGAATCAAACCCCATCGTCAAACGAAACTGCTGGACCAAGCACATCCAGCAACCCAAACCCATCTTCACGAAAAGGGAAAGGGGTGTCGTTCAAGAAAGCAGCACACACCACAAAACAAAATTAAACCAGAAATTTATTTCTATAGATAATACGTTAGATTCGCTTGATTCAAATGATCACAGATGGTCATTTACAAACGCTTCTTTGATTGGTAGTGTTCAACGTAACAATAATAATTGTGATAGTAATGTGGTTCCATTATCTATATTAGATTCTAGTTTTGTTAATGATGATGATACGTCTGGGTTAGTTCCATATAACGGTTGTAGACAACCAAATACTTTAGATCTAGATATTAATTCGTTATTAGTTAGGAAACAAAATGATAATACGCCATATCTTCCTATTCAAATTTTAGGACAATCGTGTTTAGCTTTGTTAGATAGTGGCTCTAATATTTCATTGATAGGGGCACATTCGTTAAATTTATTGAAAAATTCTAGTAT
This sequence comes from Diabrotica virgifera virgifera, assembly GCF_917563875.1. Taxonomy (NCBI): domain Eukaryota; kingdom Metazoa; phylum Arthropoda; class Insecta; order Coleoptera; family Chrysomelidae; genus Diabrotica; species Diabrotica virgifera. Next base: position 204,838,097 of record NC_065446.1, read on the forward strand.
TCCCATTATGCCCATTTCATCTTTGCAAGTATCTACTGCAGATGGTACAGTTCAGTCCATTACGGGCAAACTCCAAATTAAAATCACAGTGGCAGATTTATGTAGGGAAATTACATTTTATGTTATTCCTTCCGTGCAGAATTCTATAATTTTAGGTATGGACTTTTTCAATGCTTTCAATAGTACCTTAAGTTGTTCTGATTTTTCTTTTTCCATATCTGAATTTAATTTATCTACCCTTAGTGCTATTCACGATTTTGCTAGTTTATCAAGCTCTGAACAAAGGCAATTAGAGAGTATGATCTCTAAATTTACTACTCTTTCTTCAAAAGACAAACTAGGTCGTACGTCGTTAATCTCTCACACTATCGAAGTGGGAAATCCCACTCCTTTCAGATTATATCAGTACCCCATACCTCAAGCCTGGCAGGCAGATTTAGAAAAGGAAGTAGATTCGATGCTTGCTTTAAATATCATAGAACCTTCAACATCGTCCTACTGTTCTCCGCTCTGGTTAACGAAGAAGAAGGATGGATCCTTCAGGATCTGCTTTGACGGTCGAAAACTAAACAGTATCACAACTAACAGGGATGCTTATCCTATCCCCAGAATAGATGTGATTTTGAGCAAACTTCAGAATGCCAAATACATCTCTTCTATTGATTTGTCTAAGGCCTTCCTACAGATCCCACTGAGTGAAGAGAGCAAGAAGTATACTGCTTTTGCTGTCAGTGGTAAAGGATTATTCCAGTTTGTCACCATGCCTTTCGGTCTTGTTTCTGCTCCTCAGACAATGTGTCGTCTGATGGATTTAGTCATTGGTCCACCGTTAGAGCCCTATGTTTTCTATTATTTAGACGATATTTTGGTTGTCACTCCTGATTTTTCCCTTCATATGGAAATTTTAGATAAGTTATTTTTACGTCTTAAGGAAGCTAATCTAACGGTCAATCTGGATAAATGTCAGTTTTGTCGCCCTAGTCTTAAGTTCTTGGGTTATGTTGTGGATAACCAGGGGCTGAGGACTGATCCTGAGAAAATAGTTGCTATCAAAAATTTTCCTATACCAAAGACCACCACCCAAGTCCGTAGGATATTGGGAATGTGTGGCTATTATCGGCGATTTGTACCGTCCTACTCCACTTTGTTGTCACCTCTTACTGATCTTTTGAAGAACAGGAAAAAGGGACAGACCATTACTTGGACTCCTGAGGCTGACGAAGCTTTTAGGCGCGTTAAAGATGCTTTAACGAGCGCTCCGGTTATGATGTCACCTAATTTTGATGAGCATTTTTATCTAATGACAGATTGCTCTAATACAGCTTCTGGAGGCGTATTATTTCAGTTGAAAGATGGCTCCGAACACCCCATAGCGTACACTAGTAAGAAGTTGAACAAGGCCCAGAAAAACTATTCAACTACGGAGAAAGAACTCTTAGCTATCATCCATGGGTTAGAAGCTTTTCGTTATTATCTGGAAGGTCGTAATTTCACTATAATTACTGATCATAGTTCCTTAGTATGGCTTCATAGTATGAAAAACCCTTCACAGAGGCTTTCTCGATGGATATGCAAACTGGCTGCCTATTCATATAAGATTGTCCATAGAAAGGCAAACGGGGTAGTGGTCGCAGATGCTCTTTCACGTGTCCATGATATTAATGTCCTAGATCTGTCCTCTTTAAGTCCTGATATGTGGTATCAGAATATGATTGATAGGGTCACTCAAGACCCACAAAAATATCCTGATTTTAAGGTAGAGAATAATATTCTGTACAAACACATCTTAAGTCCGATAGAGTCCTTATCCAATATGTCGGAGTGGAAAATAGTTGTACCTACGCCAAATAGGGAAAATATTCTGCATATGTTTCATGATGAAGTTACGGCGGGTCATTTTGGTTTTTATAAGACTTATCACCGTATTGCCGAATTATATTATTGGCCTGGTATGCGGAAGTCTATAAAAAGGTACATTTCTAAATGCATGGTTTGTGCTACTTGTAAACCAAGTAACCTACCACAGGCTGGACTTATGGGTTCCTTCAGGAACATAAATTTTCCTTGGCAGATGATCTCAATGGATCTCATTGGACCTTATCCTCGGAGTTACAAGGGTAATACCTATTGCCTGGTAGTTGTGGATTATTTCACTAAATTTCCTTTAGTTTGTCCCCTTCGCCAGGCCACAACTCCAGCAATTTTAAAATATTTGGAGGAACAAGTCTTTTTGGTGTATGGTGTTCCTCAAATTGTGTCATGTGACAACGGTCCTCAGTTTGTATCGAAGGCCTTTAAAGATCTTCTAGCTAAATATAAGGTTCAAAAGACCTTTTATAATGCTGCCTACCATCCACAAGCAAATCATACTGAGAGAGTAAATCGCAGTATTGTCACAGCTCTAAGGTCCTATACTTACCCTGATCACAGAGCTTGGGATCAATATATTCATTCCATAGCTCAAGCCATAAGGACTTCTGTCCATGAAGTTACCCAGTGCTCTCCAGCATATTTGAATTTTGGTAGGAATGTGGCTTTATCAGGTGATTATTTTGGTGTAATTTCAGACAATTCCGAAAATCTTCCTCAAATATCTGAGAAACTTCATCGCTTAGATGATCTCCAGACGTTACCTCATATTTTCGCAGACATTAGGAAGAAGTTAAAAACTTCTTACCTAAGGAACCAGCAGCACTATAATTTGAGGAAACGAGATCTGCGATTCTTTGTTGGTGATCGAGTCTTAAAGCGCAATTTTGTCAAATCCAATAAGGGTGATGCCATTTCTGCAAAGTTTTGCCAGAAATATGTCCCATGTACTGTCTCAAGGGTAATATCTCCTTTGATTTATGAATTAAAGGACAATTCGACTAATAAGCGAATTGGTCAATTTCATGTAAAGGATTTACTGCCTGACAACACCATGGACGATGTGGATTCTTCAACTTCATCGGAAGAAGATTAGCTTAACAGGGTTGTTTGAGCTAATATCTTCCTGTGTTTGCCTTTAATTAGTTTTATTATGGTATAGTATTTTAGTTTAAATTGTTAATCACCAGATAATGCCTGACCATAGCAATTTTTATCCTTCGGCATGGCTTGATGATTTCTCACGTATTAGTTATTAGGTACCGAATTCTTGTGTAATACCGCTTGTATGAGTTTATTATTATTTTTTTGTATTATAGATTGCATTTGAGTCATTATCGACAAATATTCTCAAATACTAATCCAGCCAGTAGTATTACCAAGTTAATAACCTCCACTTGTACTCTTAGTTTTGTACTCAACCTCTCAGAATAAAAGGGCTGTTGATTATTATATATTAAGATATTTGGATGTGTGGGCTCATACAAGTATTCTTGCTTAATATAGATGGAGCTATGTTACACTACCATATCTTAGATTATGTGTTATATCTTGGATATTTGATTACATACCTATTATTTTTTTTTATTGTTTTTATATCATGTCATTGGATTTGCCATATTGGAAAGAAGTTGTGGTTGTTAATTTGTTATTGGGTTACTTTATTGATATTTGTCACAGGTACCTTAAATACTTTATATTAATTCGGATTCTTACTTCCTCCACAGGATGATTCTGGAATGAATTTGGAATTTTGATTTATAAATGAATTCTTGAGTCCTTCATATTTCTTCTTATGAACTAGTCTGTTAATGCTCAAAGTTGGTGAATACGTGGGTTCGAAGTTCAGCAACTGATCACTGCTATCCGATTTCGTAATCCATGTCTTTCTTGTCAGAGTAGGCAGATGTTTATCCATGATAATATTTCTGGTTGGGAAATGGTGTACAACACTTCCTAACCATTCTTGTGCAATTGTTCCAAATATTCCAGGCACATTTTCACACGATAATAGGGAAGTCTAGTTTGCTTATTTTATGTCTCTTAGTTCATAGTATATTGATGCTTGACTTTCCATAGACGTAGAGTCGTAATGTTAGTGATTAACCCACTGGGACAAATTATTGATTTTCTTTTTAGTAGATTCCCTCTTCTTTCCTTAGGCATTAATTGTTGCTTAGATTCAGGAATATCTCCTGGATAATCCTATGTATGTTCACATGAATATACAGTCTTATGAAAGATTGGGAGCTCGTTCCCGTCATATTTTGTATTTACCATGGAGTCATAGAACTTATAAGTTCATCCTTTATTTTTACTATTTAGTTTCGATAGGCTCATATTACCGGATGAGGGTAGATCTAGAGCTAATTTAGTTAGTTATTTAGTATTAGTGAGAATTGGTCCATAAATCTTCCTGATCGTTCTTCTTTGGATATGCTCCTATAAATCTGGTGTCCATTGCTAGTCCGATTTTGGATTAAGTGTCCGATTCTTCACTTATTTTGTTTATTTGGTTGTATAGGTTCGTATTACCGGATGTGGGTGTACGTAGACCTAATTTATTTATATGATTTAGTATGGATGTGAATTGGTCCATAAATCTTCCTGGTCGTTCTTCATTGGATATGCTTTTGTGAATCTGTTGTCCATTGATAGTCTGACTTTGGATTGAGTGTCTGATTCCACATTTATTTTGGTTAATGTGTTTGCATTCCTTTGGTATGTTCACTATTTATATTAGTTGGTATTGGTGAAAATTATTCTATAAATATTCCTAGTTGTTCTTCTCTGGATATACTATTACGAATCTGGTGTCCATTGCTAGTTCAATTTAGGATTGAGTGTTTGATTCTTCACTTATTATAGTTATTGATTTCATTGGTGACTTTAGTATATGTACTTGCGTTATGGTATGAATTGGCTCTCACCTTTGCCTGGTTGTTCGTCCTTGGATATACTCCTTATAAATCTGATGTCCATGGATAGTTCAACTTTGGATTTACTGCCAATTCGACACTTATTTGTCATTATAAATTATGTCTCATCTTTAGCACTTTTACTAGGACTTCGGGTCATATTTTGCAATTTCCGTTATTTGCTGCAGTGACCATCCTACTTTCCCTTGATTATTAGTGGTGATTATTTGTAATCTTGCGAATCAACGGGGAATGATACACTAAGCACTACTACTCTAGTTTAATATTTTGAAAAAAAAAAAAAAAAAAAAAAATTTTTTTAAATAAAATTTTTTTTTCTGGTGGTTGAAAGGGAATGTGACGTTCCGCCCCTTATAGAATCGATTATTGATGGGAAGATATTATTTAACTATCCAAAATATTATTTAATTATTTTCAGAATTATTTTCTTTCAATGTTTATTCAAATAGAACTTAAACCCATCTCAGAATTTTTAAATGCTTGATGACGTCACATTTAAAACGTGGCAACATTGGTTTCCCCACTTTGACAGCCAATGCTTAGTAGAGGGGTACGAAGGATTCAGCTGTGAACGTGAGCCTTGGATTGCCATTGTTTCTCGAGTGTTCGGTCTGAATCGTAGTGTGCGGGGTCATTAGACTCAATTATTCACCTCTAATTCTCAGTTCCAAATTGATTAAATATTACAATAAAAGTATAGTGAAGTTATCCAGCAGCAGTGGATTTGAAGAATTTTAGAGCATACTATATCCAATGAGTTCTACCCCGGTAAATACACATTTTATTAAGTATTTTATTCAGCCATTTTGGAAGTCCTTGACATTTGCTAACTAAGTTTCACATAGTCTATTTTCATGGTTTTTATGTTTTATTTTCATGGATCAAACTCATCTAGAGATAATTCAATATTCGTTGTTAATTTGTGCTTCCAGTTGGAAAATAGAGCTAATTTAAACTCCATTTTTTATATTCCTTTCAAGTCTACAGAACTCCTATCTTTTGAACGATGATCAAATAAGTATCCATCGCTTAGTCTTACTATATTTCATCCTTGTATAATATATCTATATACCGGTGTATATATTATAATAAAATATTCTTTCACAGTAATTATATTTTGTATTTCAATTGGAAATTACTTGTGTTATTTGACCAAGGTCATCTGATAGCAACCTGATAAAAGGTCAAGCTGTCTAGTCATTCAAGTTTTTGGACTTAATGACCTATTTCTTCTTATTCCCATAGGAATAAAAACACCTCCTCGTATCTCTTGCTTCTTTTTTTTGACATTGGTAGATTGGTAGTAACACCACACTGTGTTTTTTTTAGCACCTACCATGAAATCTTAAAGCCACCCTACAACAACACCAAGGCCAGACCACACAGAGAGAAACAATCAATAGGCGACCAGCCTGGATTATTTCCACATTTTCTTTTTTTGAGTACCTCCAGCTGCTTTCCAACAGTTTTGAGTACCTTCAGCTGCTTTCTACCAGTCTTCCTCTCCTGTACCTCCAGCAGGACAGCTGCTAGCGAGAGTTAGCACCCTTGGGTGCTCATTACATCAACTTCAAGATTAGGAAAGAGTGGTTTGTTTGGGAACATTTACTGTGCTCTTATTAAAGACAGACTGGTTTTGTGATATTTAGTACATTTTTTTTTATAGTTCAATTGCACACACAATTTTCCTGCTTTATATTTTTTATAGGTTTTTTTTCTTTACAACATAATATTTAATTGATAGCGTTCCCCAACACTCTGCAATCTATAAAGGTATAAATTTCTGAGCTCAGATATTTTCCCTGATAATAGTAGTCGGTACTCTTATCTTGATTATTTTTAGGCTGTGTTCCACTTTTGTATAATTATTTAAACTCATTCCATTATTTTAGTATATGTTTAATTAAATTTTTAAAAATTAACTTCACATATTAGTCAAAATTGTAATTATTAACTTTATTTAACTTGAACTTATTAACTTTACTTAACTTTAACTTATTAACTTTATTTAACTTTAACTTTAATTTATTAAATTCATATGAACTTCTGGATTCTAATCCCTCAGATTAGTTTTTGGTTTCACTTGTTATTATTACTATTATAAACCACGAGTTAGGAAAAGGATCTGTGTATCCACTCGTAGGTTTATTTATTCAATAAGGCTTGTGCCTGTCCCACTCACAGTGAGGTATTTATATGTTATATATAGTATCAGGTAGTATTTAATTAAGGTGTACGTATTATAAACGTACAATTATTATTTGGTGAGGGTTCTACTAACCTAGTTGTAAGTTGTACTTCCTGTATTAGAGGTACCCGTAGTCAGTTTTTCTAACCTTATAAAGAGTATTCTTAGATCATAGTTGTATGATGATTTTGTAATTGACTTTCACTAGTATCACGTTTTCCTGTCATGTTAGAGTTACACACTAGTTACTTGTCCTAACTCAGAGATTGTTAAAAAGATCTAGTAGTTACATTCAATAAATATACATTTATTGTGATTTTTTTTTTCTTATTACTCCTTTATTTTTAGTAGTATATTTTATAATTTAATAATCTTTAATAACTTTTCACATACTTGTACTACAAATTTAACATACTCTATAGCAGCGTAGAATACCTGGAAGAGCGTTAACCTAGTTATCCTTCTTCTGGCGCCCAAAAATTCATTCTATTTTCAGTATATTATTATATTTACTCTATCTATTTTCTGAACATTATCTTCATATCTTCTTTTCGAGCCATCATTGTCACTTCCTTTAATCTATTGTCTGGCCAAAAATAGCCGTGCAAATTGGCCGAATCCTTCCTTGAGTGTCAAGTGGCCCTTCTCATACATATTTAGCTAGCCATTCAAGTTATATCTATCTATTAATGATTTCTCATCTCTAGTCCTGTATCAATTCGATATTCTTTGTCTTGGCATCCTTCCATACAAATACTACTACAAAGTTGTATTTTAGTTACTCCAGCTTCTTCAACGGAGAAGCCACACATTTTTGTCCTTTGGCTACATTAAGTAGATCTTCTTCTTTTTACTACTTCTGTTGGAGTTTACCACTCCCTTTTCATTCACTCCAACAGAAAATCATCAGCTAGTTGTTACATAAGCGAACATCAATTCGAATAATCGAAATACGAAATCGATTCCCCGTACTCAGATCGTGCATGCAAAATCGATATTTACCGGTGAAACATGAAAATCGGCGCAAAATAGATGCCACGCTATGAAAAAATAGGGTTAAAATAGTACTTACAGCGAAATTCTGGTATTAAAAGCACTTTAACACTTACGAAACAATGTCTATAATTCCTAGCCACAAAGTTGGGACGCCAATATAAGGGGATGAGGGTTTAGGGTGTGAGAGTTAGGATCCCAGATAGCATGTAAACTTGTGGCAAGTTTGATTCTTCTTTGATTTTTCATTGCTGCGTCAAATATGACGAGGCAAGTTTGTGACAAGTTTGCTGCAATACTGTTATGACAAAGATGATTATTCAAGTTTGTAGCAACTTTGATTCAAGCTTAGCTTTGCACAGCCCGCTTCGATTCGGTTTTCGTTCGGCGCCCCGACTGATATCCCGCCCACGACTCCACGACAACGAAAGTGTTGCCACCCGTAGGGAAATTTCTGTGTTTGCGAGAATTTTCAACATACAATTGAAAAAGTTATCTCAAAAGGGAATTTTTGCTCCAGTCCAAATTGCACAATATTTAAAAAAATCAAAAGATTTGAAAATAACTCAAGATATTTTCACAGATTTTGTAAATAGGAGCGAATTTTTTCATAAAAGTGAGAATTTTTAAGGTAAGTTGAGGGAAAAAGCTTACTCGATGGCTGGCAACACGGGAAAAATAATCTGCTACGCGTACGCGGTGATAGTTTGTTGTTGTGGTTATGTTGATATTTTTCTTCAAGTATTTACAACTTAAATTTTCCGTACAATTCTCCGAGACTATTACCTTAATTATTATTACTAAGCTGAAGCCTATTTTCTTCATTGTTAATAGACCAAACTGCATGCTTACTGCATTACAGATTAGTACCTACTCATTTTGCTCTGGCCAACTCTGGTGGCATTGAATTGAGGTAGAGGTATGTCTTTTTATGTTTTTTTGTAGCTTCTAACTGTACTGACATACTATTTAAAATAAATTATATATTATAAAATAGATATAATAAATAAATTTTAGGTTTTATTGTAAAATTGTTACTTTAACATCTTTTTACCTCTTTTAAACATAGATTAATTCTGTTCACACAGCAAGAGTTTTTAACAATTTCTATTTGTTTCAGAGCTGATAGACAAAACCAAGCATCGGAATCTGAAGCTAGGGTGTTTAATGTAAGTTCCAATGAATAATTTTATACAATAGATTGTATTTTAGTCGAGTGATTAATAAATAGTTATATAAAATGGTATTGTACTTTTTATTCACATTGTTTTATTCAAATTGTGGCTAATATCTCAAAACAAACCTTAAGCAAGTTTGTATCAAGTTTGAAAAAACAAACTTCATGCAACAAAACAAAAACAAACCTTCAGAAAGTTTGTTATATCAAGTTTGTATCAAGTTTGAAAAAACAAACTTCATGCAAGTTTGTCACACACCAACTAGCAAGTTTGATTTAACCTTGTTGCAAGTTTGCAAAGTTGCCATGGCAAACCTGCAGCAAGCTTTCATGTTTGATGTATCAAACTTGTTGCAAGTTTGAAACAAGTTTATATTGTTATCTGGGATATATTATAGGGGTTTTGCTCGTACTCGAACTTCAGCTGTAAATAATGGGAAGCACCTTGCACATCGGGGTTGAATAATAATAAGCACAAACTTTACTGTGAGCGGTATAATCACCGAAAGAAATAGAAACAAACTACATTATTAAAACTAATAGTTCAATGGCTTGGAGTACAATCAGGCACTCTTGAAGCAGTCTCCGCCATGTCAGCTGTCAGCCGTCGGGAGAACCTACGTCACTTGGTCGGCGGGGTTGCCAAGTATAATTCTTGTTACACTTCCCAAAATCCTTTCTTAAAATGAAAGCCAATATTTCTAAAATTAAAAGCATTTTAGGCGACGTCAGACTTTCTTCCAATGTGTTCCTTAAATCGTCTTGATCCATTTCAAGGTCGAGAACTATCTTTCAGTTTCTACAATTGTCATTGATTTATTGAAATAATCACTATTTAATGTATGTACTTACCTACTTACCCCAATAACGTCCACTTGACATTCATAGGACGTCCTTTACGGACTTTGAGGAGACATTCCTCAAATGTCGTTTTTAGTATAAAGGGTACCTAGGTATACTTTGGACGTCCCAGCCAAACGTCCAACAGACGTCTCATAAAAATATAATATGGACCTTCAACATCCACCAAACATAAGGTACCTTCAATGGACGTCCAGAAGGGGATAATTGGATCTTCATCGAACGTCCATAACATCGAAACATAAAAAAATACGTCCGGTGGACGTATGTATTACTTAAAAGACGTTTGAGATGTTCCTCGGAAGTCTATTTTAGCGCTGAAATCTGAAATTATACCTACATTGGACGCAGGGCCGCCGAGAGGGATGAGCGGGCCCCGACAAAAAAGGAAAGCGAAATTTTTTTTTATAAATATAAAATTACCAATAATAAATAATAAGAAACATTTCAAATATAATTTTTATTGAATTTTTATTATATTTTTAATAGTGAAAATATTTATATTACCGTTACTCTGGGATAATTAGCAAAATACAAGGAAAAATTATTTACCAGCAATATCATTGCTGGAATCGAATCTTATTATTGTATGTATTAATAATATAGGTATGCAAAGTCCGCAGATAGTGTGCTACTTTTTTTATAAACAAAATGGCGCCCGAAAATCGTGTTTTTTTCAATTTTTGCTCTATAATCCCAAAGATTTAAACGTTACACCAAAAATACCCAAATAAAAATTCACCGCAATTAAATTCTGCATAGAGACGGGTTTTTCCCGATTCACTTCGACGAAAACTTTCCCCGGAAAAAGCGGGTTTTCCAACAAAATCTTTAATTTTCAACTAAAATTTTAGATAAGTAATTGTTAATCAATAATTAAATGACTTGGTAATGTAAAAGCCCTTTTCGTATAGATTGTAATTCCAGAAGCCGATGGAAATTGAATAAACAGTTTAACAACAATTGAATTATTAATTAAAAATTTACGGTCGCCATAATAACGACAATAATTATGATGTATAAGAATAACTATAATTTTTTCATAAAAAGACACCATACCTATTTAATGTACTTTACATAATTGAAATTGGACTATTTAAGCGGCCTCAGGAATATTTTAAAATTATAAACAATTTTTTGGCTTATAAACAAATATAATATCTCAGGAAATATTAAACTAAATTAAATTGTAAAAACGGTATTCGAAAATCAGCGGTAGGATGCTTCTTTTAAAAGAAAAAAGGTTTAATTACGACGAGTAGTTCCTGAGATACAACTGGTGAAAGTTGACCGGAATTTACGCCAAAGATATAAACAATAGCATCATAATTTTTAAACCATCACCTTTTTATTTTTGTCCTCTTTCACCACACCAATTTTCATATCTCTGTTTTTCGAATACCGTTTTTACAATTTAATTTAGTTTAATATTTCCCGAGATATTCTATTTGTTTATAAGCCATAAAATTCTTTATAATTTTAAAATATTCATTTCAATTTCAATTCTGTAAAGTACATCAGATAGGTATAGTGTCTTTTTATAAAAAAAAATCATAGTTATTCTTATGCATCATAATTATTGTCGTTATTATAGCGACCGTAAATTTTTTATTAACAATTCAATTGTTGCTAAGCTGTTCATGTAATTTCCATCGGCTTTTGGAATTATAATCTATACAAAAATACTTTTACATTACCAAGTTATTTAATTATTGATTAACAATTAATTATCTAAAAGTTTAGTTGAAAATTAAAGATTTTGTTGGAAAAACCCGCTTTTTCCGGGGAAAGTTTTCGTCGAAGTAAATCGGAAAAAACACGTCTCTATGCAGAATTTAATTGCGGTGAATTTTTATTTGAGTGTTTTTGGTGTAAATTTAAAATCTTTGGAGTTATAGAGCAAAAATTAAAAAAACACGATTTTTGGGCGCCATTTTGTTTATAAAAAAAGTAGCATACTATCTGAGGACTTTGCATACCTATATTATTAATATATACAATCATAAGATTCGATTCCAGCAATAAAATTGTTGGTAAATAACTTTTCCCAAAAATGGCCTATTCTCCGATAATCAGCCCAGACTACGTTACTTTTCTTTTCTGATTGGCAAAGATATCTATAATTTTTGAAAAATCGCATGAATTTACCAAATCACTCTCAGTGCACAAAGTTGCTAAGCCAGTTCCAGTTATCCGATCCTGTTTCATTGTGGATCTCATATAATTTTATTATGCGAGAAAGGCAACTAAAGGATCTTTGCGCTCCTGCGACTGTCACAGGTAATGTGCAAAATATCCTTAACATAACGCAATAACGACATTGAGACAAGGCGAAAACGGCGGGTCCGTTGGGAAAAATATTCCCATGAGATTTTTTTGCATAATCACATTCGTGAGACATCCCAGAATAAGGTTCAAGAAGTCGCATACGTGAAAAGTGGTTCAATTTTTTTTAACAATTTTTTTTTAATCAAATTGCAAAAGTCAATATTTTTGGCTCGGACAATTTTTTTGTAGATTTTTTGGACCATTCTGGATAAAAAAGGTCTCTTATAATTTTTCTCTAAAGTTGATCGTTTTCGAGTTATAAGCTATTTAAAATTGAAAACAAATGAAAAATGGCGATTTTCAAGGCTTAATAACTCAGTTAAAAATTATTACTATGAAAGTCAGAAAGTGACTAAATCAAAGTTTAATGCCCCCCTTACAAGATCCTGAAGAAATTTTTGTCATTATTTTATTACTAAGCTGTTATTTTTAAGTAATAATAATGAGCGCCATGCACGTGGTAGGCGGCCGTAAATGTGAGTGCAAGTAAGATGCACAATTGGACTGCTGGAGTGGCATCTCTCTCGCACTCAGCATTTACGGCCGGCTACCACGTGCATGGCGCTCAATATTTTTACTTAAAAATAACAGCTTAGTAATAAAATAATGACAAAAATTTATTCAGGATCTTGTAGGGGGGGGGGGCATTTAACTTTAATTTAGTCACTTTCTGACTTTCATAATAATAACTTTTAACCGAGTTATTAAGCCTTGAAAATCGCCATTTTTCGTTTTTTTCAATTTTAAATTGCTTATAACTCGAAAACGACCAACTTTAGAGAAAAATTATAACAGACCTTTTTTATGCAGAATGGTCCAAAAAAATCTACAAAAAAATCGTCCGGGCCAAAAATATTGATTTTTGCAATTTGATTAAAAAAAATTGTTAAAAAAAATTTGGCCAACTTTTCAGCTGGGCGACTTCTTAAACCTTATTCTGGGATGTCTCACGAATGTAATTATGCAAAAAAATCTCATGGGAATATTTTTCCCAACGTTTTCGCCTTGTCTAATTAGGAAATATTGATTCAAATATGAGATGTTTAATTTTATTAAATAAATCAGTTTTTTCTTCTTAAAATGCCCTCTCCTCAATGGCGGTTGGCTACTACAATTGCAAACTTTTCTCTGTCTTCAGCTGTTCTTATTAGCTGTTCAAAATTTAGCCCTGTCCATTGTCGGATGTTTCTTAGCCACGATAGTATTTTCCTTCGTAGCAGTCTCTTTCCCTCGATCTTTTCTTTCAGTATGAGTTGAGCTTGAGCATATTGGTACTTATTATTTCTCAGTATGTGGTCTAGGTATGATGTTTTTATAACTTTCACTGTGTGAAAAAATTCTATTTCCTTGCCTGTTTTATATGCAACGCTTCTTCGTTTTAGATATGCCATGTCCATGAAATTTTGAGGATTATTCGGTAGATCGACATTTCAAAGGTCTACAATTTATTTACGGTTGGTGTTTTAATGGTCCATGTCTCAAGTGCATAGAGAAGAGTCAACCAGATGTAGTATTTTGATAAACGTAGTCGAATTTCGAGTTTTATTCGAGAATTACAAAACAGTTTTTTTATTATTTCGAAAGATTTTGTGGCCTGTTCTATTCTCGATCATATTTCTAGAACATAATTTAGGCTGCTGTCGATCCAACATCCCAGGTAGTTTAATCTATTTACCTGTTCTGAATGTGCCCGTTTATTGTGCAAGTTTGGGGTATAGTTTGGTTTTTTCGCATTGACATCACTTTGGTTTTTTAATGTTTATTTTCGTACCAAATTGCTCACAGGTCGAGTTGGTCTTGTCGATGAGTCGCTGTAGACCAAAGTCGGAATCCGCAATCAACACCGTATCATCGGCGTATCTGATCGCGGATCCGTTGATATTTACGCTAGTAAATCAGTAAATTAAGTAAATAAAGAGTATTAATTACGCATTATGCACATAAAGTGAAGAAGTACAAAAACGAGAAGAATTACGTTTTTGGTCTGGTCGACGCCACCGGGCCCCTTACATCGCCGAGCCCCGTTAAAATGTACCGGCTGTACCGCCCTCTTGGCGGGCCTGATTGGACGTCCAATATCCATCATACGAAGTACTAAAACTTCATCCTGTTTCTATAAAGTATGTCTACACTAAATATATCGTGGTAGAGCCTCATCCAAGGAGCCAAAGAACCGCATGCGGCTCGCGATCGAGTAAAATAGCAAAAAGCTATAAATTAATATTTTGAAAATATCCATTTTCAAATAAAATTATTGTAACTATAGACCAGTAAGGATTTGTTATTAGGTGGATGTGAGAGGTGGCATTCAGATTTTTGAGGATAAAGTTAGGTGATAACTTCGTTAATAATAATTGATTTATGCTCCTTCTCAAATATGCCCGGAACATTAATAAAAAAAATTAAATATTTAAAAATTTCAAATAATTTCGTTTTTTTTCTAATTTTTTTGCTTATAACTTAAAAACTATTCATTTTAGAACAAAGTCCGATAGGAATAAAACAAAGATAATTAAATTTTCTATCAGATGCGATTAGTGAAAAATGTCTTAATTTATCACCCTTGCTTCAAAATAGCAATAAATATAAAATAAGGGGGCAAAACAAGCCTGTCTTTATTCAATGATTTTCCATCACTTAGGTTACAATTGGAACCTTCCTAATTCGCTTAGAAAATTTTTGTAATGTGCTAAAACCGTACACCAAATTTCATTAAAATTGACTAACTAGATTTTGAATAATAATTTTGCAATCTAAACTTTTTTTTTTAAATTAAAATTTTTTAAAATCTTGCACAACAAAAACTAGAACATACAAACATTTGTCAATTTTTTTACATATAAAGAAGCACTCCACCTATCTAATGCACTTTACAGAATTGAAATCGGATTGTTTAAGCAGCCTCAGCAATGTTTTAAATTTATAAACAATTTTTGGCTTATAAACAAATTAGTCCTGTGGCCAGGAGGGGGTGCTACGGGCTCCTTTATTTAGATGGACTTACCCAAGATTTTTATGTATTTTTTGAACCGTAGAACACGATTTTTTTGGGTAACAGTTGATCCGGATATCGATAAGATGGTTATAAACAAAGAACTTGAGGAATTACATAACATCGATTTTTCGAAAAACAAAACATTTTTTGTATTTCTTGGATAATTCTAAGCAAAAAATGTTCTTACAAGTTTTTTCGTAGGATGCATAGTTTTCGAGATAAACGCAGTGGAACTTTCAAAAATTCGAAAAATTGCAATTTTTGAACGCGAATAACTTTTGATTAAAAAATAAAATAGCAATTCTGCTGACAGCATTTGAAAGTTTAAGTCAAATTATACCGGTTTTAGTTATTTGCATTGCTAAAAATTAGTTTTTTTTATTATTAAACAAAGCTAGTTTTTTATAAGCCAAAAAATTGTTTATAAGTTTAAAACATTGCTGAGGCCCCTTAAATAATCCGATTTTAATTCTGTAAAGTGTATTAGATAGGTAAAGCACCTCTTTATATGCAAAAAAATTAGACAACTTCTAAATGGTCTACTTTTTGTTCAGAAAGATTTTAAAAAATTTGAACTTTTTTAGAAACATTTAGATTGCAAATTTATTATGCAAAATCTATTAGGTCGATTTTAATGAAATTTGGTACACGGTTTAAGTGTATTACAAATAATTTCCTAAGTGAATTACTAATGTTCTAAGTGCCACCAAAGTGGTAAAAAACATTGAATAACAACAGGCGTATTTTGCCCCCTTATTTTGTATTTATTGCTATATTGCAGAAAAGGTAATACGTTAAGACATTTTTGACCACTCGTATATCATACAAAATTCAATTATCTTTATTTTATTTCTGTACGACTTTGTTCGAAAACGAATCGTTTTAAAGTTATAAGCAAAGAAAGCAGAAAAAAATCGACGTTTTTCGAAATTTTTAAAAATTTTAATTTTTTATTAATGTTAAGGGCATATTTGAGAAGGACCATAAGTCAATTATTATTACTGAAGGTGTCACCTAACTTTATCTGCAAAAATCAGAATGCCACATCTCACATCCAAAAATAGACGTTTTTTCACAGATCCTTACTGGTCTACTAAGCTACAAAAAATAGTAAATTTTAAATAACTAAAATTATAAGGATAGAACTTTTCTTTTGGTAATTCTAATAATACCTACTGAATAAATCATATTCCGTATATGAGGCACAAGTTACCTACCACATGATCTTGAAGAATAACTCGGATGTACCTACTTCGGCTTTTAATGCTCCACCATCATTCACTACTGACTCGTTAGGTTAGTGCCCCCAAAAATATACCGCCCTACACCATAATAAACCGTCGGACTTCAATGAAAGTTCAGTCAAAATTTTATCATTTATGCTTTTGAGAATACTGAAAGATGAAATAAAGGAGAATAAAAAAGAATGTGTGTGTACTTTGTACGCACGTAAGAAGTTATACTTCTATTATAAGTATAATTTCAACGAAATAAATATACTAAACAGTTTATTTGTATTTTATTTAAATATTAAACTATTTTAATACTTACTTTATTAAAAAAATTTTTATTATAACAATACCGAAAATAAAAAAAAAAGAATATGAATCGTCCGGATTCGAACCTGGGACCTCTCGATCTGTCGTCGAATGCTCTACCAACGAAGCCATCATCGCTATGTTTACGTGACATCTCGGACATAATCACAAATCACGGTGACAAATAGATCAAGTGAAGTATAAAGATGTTATAATAGATACTTATTATCTTACTCCCGAGGAAGACAAATCCAAAGACACAAAAATTATAATAAATAATATATTTACTAAAAACACTAATATACCTTTAATAACTTATTTGCGCTGATACATACATAACTTGACAGATTAGCAACGAACTCTATACTGTCTGTGTGCGCATGCGCCCAGAATAATAAAAATTCACTCTCAATCGCGCCTAAAGAAGTATAACTTTAAAAATATTAAGTGGGGGTTTCCTAGGGAAATCTGCCTGAAAATCGAATTTTCTCTCTTATGCCATATTACGAAGCGATAGAAGAGTACTGAATCCATTTTTAAAAATTTTAGCGTAATGGCTACCGGTGCCCTAAGGGTGTTAATTATGACTTCAACATGTAATACTTAATGTTAATATTTTCTCCTTCATGCCATGCATTTTGTCAATTTACCCTGGTAGTCCACTCGGGTTAGACGATCAACAGGCCTAACCTTGCATTAGGAGCTGCCCCAAATTTTATTTTTCTTATTTTTCTAATCTTTAGGGAGGGTTAATATTAGTATAAATTTAAAATCTCGACTGAATTCCACCGTTGCGTTAGCCGCCATCTTGATTTTAAACGAGAACCGTTTTTGCTCAATATCTCCGCCATTTTCAATTTTTTGACAAAAAGTGTACAAACTGAAATTGTTGAAAATGCGATTTTCTATAATTTCATTTATTATAATTTTTTTCGTGCGGTCGATATTTTCCGAGTTATGAGGGGAAAATAGTGATAGTTGGAGCATAATTATTGAATTATTGAATTATCTCGTTTATTATTAGGTTTACAACAAATATGTACCTATATAAAAATGAAGAGAATTAAATTCTACACAATTTTGATCCCTTTCATTTTTTTGCTAAAATTAATATTTAAGGTAGTACGTATGCGGTAATGGCGCGAGCGTAAGACCGAATTGATTTTATAGCAATTGATTTTGTTCAATATCTACGCCATTTTGAACTAAAATTGTTCAAAATATAATTTCCTACAATTTCTTTTCAACAATTTTTTTCATGCGGTTGATATTTTTCGAGTTACATGGGAAAATAGTAAAACGTTGTGGGAGGAGCATAATTATTGAATTGAATTTTGTTTCCGAGCTGCCCCAAATTTTATAATTATATCCTTTAGGAGAGATCAATAGTAGTGTAAATTTAAAATCTCGACTGAATTCCGCGGTTGGATTAGCCGCCATATTGATTTTAAATGAGAACTGTTGTTGCTTAATATCTCCGCCATTTTCAACTTTTCGACAGAAATGGTGGGAAAGAAAATTCTTGGAAATGCAACTTCCTACAATTTCTTTGGCACAATTTTTTTATACGATCATTATTCTCCGAGTTAAGAGGGAAAATAATGGAAGCGGAGGGGAAGCATAATTATTGAATTGTCTCATTTATTATTAACTTTACGACATAATTGTACATAAACAAAAATAAAGAGAATTATATTTTATACAATTTTTGAAACTTCCAATGAAACGTCAACCAAACTAAGTATATAAAAGACATAAAAAGACATTATATGCATTAAGTTCACTTAATTTTATTAACTAGCGGGTTTTATTGGTCGATATTTTAAGTTTAATGTCAGCTAATATAATATCGTGATGTTTCAACAATTTTTTTTTTAATTTTGGACCCTGTTGGGGGGAATTTTCCCATTTCCCCCCCTTGTAGACCCGCCACTGGTTCTCTCAAAAAATTGTAGTAAATCGTAATTGCAACAATTTCAGTTCTTAGACTTTTAGTCGAAAAGTTGAAAATGGCGGAGATATTGAACAAAAACAATTGCTACAAAATCAATCAGGTCTTACGCTCGCACTTTTACCACATACGCACTACCTTAAATATTTATTTTATCAAAAAATGAATGGCATCAAAATTGTGCAAAATTTAATTCTCTTCATTTTGTATAGGTATATATTTGTTGTAAAACTAATAATAAACGAGATAATTCAATAATTAAATAATTATGCTACAACTGTCACTATTTTCCCCTCATAACTCGGAAAATATCGACCGCACGAAAAAAATTATAATAAATGAAATTATAGAAAATCGTATTTTCAACAATTTCAGTTTGTACACTTTTTGTCAAAAAATTGAAAATGGCGGAGATATTGAGCAAAAACCGTTCTCGTTTAAAATCAAGATGGCGGCAACGCAACGGTGGAATTCAGTCGAGATTTTAAATTTATACTAATATTGACTCTCCCTAAAGATTAGAAAAATAAAATTTGGGGCAGCTCTTAATGCAAGGTCAAATGCTATCCCGACTGGGCTATTGTTCAATTCTAAATTTACATTTTTTGCTTGTCTCTTATGACATATTCAGTACACAAAAAGTCATGAGGGATAAAATCGTGGTTGAACTTATCCAACGGTCTATTAGTCTATTATAATAAAATTGTGAAGGAAAAAGAGAGACCGAAAATATTCGGATTTTGTGTTTTAGCAGCAGTCATGGCCGAGCGGTTAAGGCGTCTGACTAGAAATCAGATTCCCTCTGGGAGCGTAGGTTCGAATCCTACTGACTGCGAACTCTTTTTATAAGATTTCTAATTATTATTAAATGACTAAAAATGTAGTTGATTTTCTCTATATAGGGTGAGGCAGATAAAAAGCCTATTAGAAATATCTCGAGAACTAAAGGCAACTGAATTATTAAAATTGGAATAAGGGGGTTTTGAAGACTGATCTATTTAATGAACATATTTTTATCTATTTGGTACTTTCGGTTATACCGGAAGTTGCTTATAACTTCGTTTTTTTTTTAAATGGGACACCCTGTATCTTTTTACATTTTTGGATTCTCCTCGATTTCTTCTTTCTTAAAATATAAGGTTTTGTAACATTATACAGGCTAGGTTAAAAGATAATTACGTTTTTTTTATTAATTTCGCAGCAATATTCACACCCTGTAGGATTGTAGTAGTTTGACATAATAAATCCTATTTATGTTCAAATGATTTTTAATATAGTCTACTATTGTTAACAAATATTAGTATAGCTAAATTTTTAATTTTAGTATACAGGGTGGGTCGAAACTCGGAATGAGTATTTTCTGAGTTTTCTTAAATGGAACACCCTATATTTTAGTATTGTAATGAAATGATATTTTATGGTACTTTTTTATTTCTTAAGCATTCCCTATACCTTACTGCTTTAATTTCTGCTTAATTGGTAATCGCACCAACAATCTTAACTTCCATGGTATTTTGATAGCTCAACCATTATTGGCAATTTTAAGTATCAGTCTAGATTAATATGTATTTATTTCAAAAAAATTATTTGTGATTAAATATTTTCACGGCCAACCTAATACAATTTCACATATTTTGTGTTGCAATTAATGTTTGGCTTGAATCACCAATAACCCACAGATTAAAGCAGTTAGGTATAGGGAATGCTTAAGAAATTAAAAAGTACCATAAAATAACATTTCATTACAATACTAAAATACAGGGTGTTCCAATTAAGAAAACTCAGAAAATACTCATTCCGAGTTTCGACCAACCCTGTATACTAAAATGAAAAATTTAACTATACCAATAATTAATAACAATAGTAGAATATATTAAAAATCATTTGAACATAAATATAGTTTATTATGTCAAACTGCTACAATCCTACAGGGTGCGAATATTGCGACGAAATTAATAAGAAAACGTAATTATCTTTTAACCTACCCTGTATAATATTATCTGGTTAAACTCACTAAAATATGGAAAGATACGGCCATAACCAGGAACACGAAACTGCGCCTGGTACGGACGCTTATCTTTCCTATCGCTACCTATGCTTCAGAAACTTGGACCATTAGAAAGTCCGACTCAAGACGTATAATGGCCTTTGAAATGTGGGTATACCGTAGAATGATGCGCATACCCTGGACAGCACATCGCACAAATATCTCAATATTATCAGAACTCGACATCAACACCAGGCTTACCACCATCATCAACCAAAATATATTGAGGTACTTTGGACACATTACCAGACGAAGAGAAGGCATGGAGAGGTTGGTGGTTGAAGGCAAGGTAGAGGGTAAAGAACTCGAGGAAGATCGCCACTCCGATGGTCAGACCAAATAAAATGCGCCACCGGTTACTCTCTGTCTGAGGCAGCACACCGCGCCCAGGAGAGAGAAGAATGGATAGCAACCATTCGTCAAATACCATAACGTCACCACATCCTTACGAAGGATAAAGGATAGAGGAGGAGGTATAATATTACAAAACCTTATATTTTAAGAAAGAAGAAATCGAGGTGAATCCAAAAATGTAAAAATATACAGGGTGTCCCATTAAAAAAAAACGAAGTTACAATCAACTTCCGGTATAACTGGAAGTAACAAAGGGACCAAAATATTTTCATTAAATAGTTCACACCTCAAAACCCCTGTATTCCAATTTTCATAATTTTCTTTCCTTTAGTTCTCGAGATATTTCTAATAGGCCCTTTATCTGCCTCACCCTGTATTTCTATTAGGGATCTGAAGATTATGTTATAGTCGGTTCGCTAAACTCAGACACAACTGGCTAGTGATTTTAGTAAATAATTTTGCCAATTTCGTAAAATTGTCAAAAAAAATAATTACTAAATAGTTAGTAATTTTGCCAAATTTGCCAAAATTGACAAAAAAACAAAAAAATTACCAACTAAAATCACTAGCCAGTTGAGTCTGAGTTTAGCAAACAGACTATACAAGCACACGTTTGTATCATGAACCATTTGTTAAAACAACAGTACCAAACAATTATTGATTCTATGTGGATATAATTAATTCAAATTGACCGCTGAATATAATAGAATAATAATGTTGTAACTAGCATTTTTGGCAACTTTTTTATGCCCGATCTGCCAATATGATTGTTGTGGCTAGAACTGCATTTATACGTTGATTAAATACACATTCAATCAACGATTTACATATAAGAAAAATTTCAAATGAAATAATGCCGAAAATTTAAAAAATATTTTAATTATTTGTAGAATAAGAGTAACTACAATTGCTACAATGTTATTCGCCGCGTAACTGTTGTTACAATTTTATTCGCCGCACTTTACCGATAATTTTTTGCAGGTAGTATAGGTCCTACACGTGTGTCGTGTACTTACAAGATTATCCGATAAACTTTATATTTATAATATCAAAAACTGTAACTGCAACAGTTCAAAAACCTATCCACTAATCAAAAAAAGTAAACCTTATTCTAAAAGATAAGTTCAACATGTATATATTTAAGTACTTACTTACTTCTTACCCTCAAAAAATGTCACATGCGTATAAAAAAAGAAATCACAGAAATTGGTATCTTTTTTTATCATTTCTGAAGAATATCATAAATGCTGGTTACAATGTTATTTTTTGCAGGGATCGGAATTGTTCATGTTATAAACGCCTGCTTATAATATTATCTTCTAATACCTAATAAGTCTTAGAGAAAAATCAATTATTAATCATTAAAACATTAAAATCTTATAAAAATAGTTCGCAGTCAGTAGGATTCGAACCTACGCTCCCAGAGGGAATCTGATTTCTAGTCAGACGCCTTAACCGCTCGGCCATGACTGCTGTTAAAAACAAAATCCGGGAATTTTCTCTTCATTGACCATATGGTGACAGATTTTTTTTTAGTAGGGGAGCCCAAGCGGGGATTTTTGCAGTTACTCGAGCGCATCAGATTGTCACATGGGGAGAAACTTTGTACGCTGTAAATGTACCTCTACCATATATTGGATCTTAATACAGGTAAGTTCGTTAAGGGAGGTCCGAAAAAAAATTATATCCTTAGAAAAACTAAAAATCGTCAGATTAAGATAAGGTAAGTTAAGTACATGCAAAACAGAGTATATTTCAAAAATCTGACGATTTGAGCAGGGCGCAAGGAAATGGGTGAGTCAGAAAGTTTCACAAAAAACAAGCGAATATTTCACGAAATGAACTTGAGATCGAAAACATAAAAAATACGTGTTCAATATTTTCAAAAATCTATCGAATGATACCAAACACTACCCCCCACGGAGAGGGTGGTGGGTAAATTTAAAATTTTAAATACGAACCCCGCGATATTTCGCAAAATGAATATCGGATCGAAAAACTGCAAAATACACGTATTAAATATTTTTGAAAAATCTATCGAATGGCACCAAACACGACCCCCACGGAGGTGGAGTGGGTGGGTGGTTACTTTAAAATCCAAAATAGGAACCCCCAAGTTTTATTGCAGATTTGGATTTTTTACGTAAAAATAAGCTACTTTTATTCGAGACATTTTTTCGAATTATGGATAGATAGCGCTTTAATCGGAAAAAACAATTGTTGGAAATGGAAAATTAAATTAAAAAATGAAAAGTCCCCCACTTTCTGGAAAACTTAACATAACTTTTTTTGGTTATAGAACCTACTCTTCACAACCCAATAGGTCCCCATAACGCTCGAGTAGCTGCAAATTTAGAATACTTTCCTCCCCTACTGTTAATATTAAGCATCAATTGTAATTTCCATTATCAAATTTTGAATTCCAATTCCATGTCGAAAACTTCAAATTTTACATGATAAAAGAGTGAGTTTTTTTCAAGAATCGTGGAAGATATGCCGCATGAGCTAAGGCTGTGGGAATCATCATCAGCATCATCATCATCATCCAACCAATTCACGTCCACTGCTGGACATAGGTCTCCCCCAATTGTTTCCACACGGTTTTATGCTGATTGTTTCCAGTTTTAGATTTGTTGCTAGGAGGGATCATGATGTAATATTATTCGCTTAAATATTCTGCTCACTCTACTTTGAATAACATCCCAGCTAACAATGTTCGTATATGTAACGTCAAACAAACGTCAACATTTTTGGGAGAAATTATATATCAAAAGTTACATCAAATTTTACCTAAAATATACGTATAAAAGTCACAGCGATGTTACGTAACCATTCTACATTATTTCTACGTAACCTTTTTAACGTCACAAAAACGTCACTTTTTAGGAGATTTTTGGGTATAAATAATATTTATAAATAGGACTTAAAATTATTGCGTAAATAAAACCACATACATGATGCTGACACATTTATTAAATATTTGAAATAAACATTTATTATATATTTGACTTTTATGTGAGAGAAAGAGACAAAATTATTAACAGCTACTTTATATTACAATACATAACATACCCTTCAAGCTTGAAGTAATCTTCATTCGTAAAGTGTAAACTGCATACTTTCATATAAGGACTAGGCTGCTTCCCCATTTTTAGAAGATATTTCCATACATTTCGTTTTTCAAACTAAACTATCATTGAATAGAATTCTATTTTGTTTATCCTATTTAGGGAAATAATGAAACGATAAATTATTATTAGGTACGCTTTATTCCAAGAATCACATTGAGGCACACAACAATAATAATTGGATTTTTTTGATTTAATTCCATAAAAACAAACACGATTTTAATCACGGAAATGTAAGGTTAGGTATTAATGAAAGGTTCGAAATAAATACGCGATGGCGCTGCAATCTCAAACGAGATCTATACGTGTCTATACCTGCCAAAAAGCCACGTGTTAGAGACGAATAAATTTATATGTATTAAAACCTACCAAAGAGCCACGTTTCAGAAACGAATAAAATTATACGTATAATATACGTATTCAAATTTCGTATCAGTAACGTCATTTTTTGATAGATGTTACGTAACAATACAAAAAAACCTAAATTTAACGTTAATGTAACGTTATCTTGCTAGCTGGGATGTTCAAAGCATTGCCTCTTCGTGATGCTAACTGCTGGTCCTGAAAACGATAATCTTGATTGTAATACAAAAAAACCTGTTCCTTTTTGTAAAGGACACCGCACACATCTTATAGAAAATCTAATGTCACTCAAATGAAATAACAGTTACGTGAATAGATTCCTCTCTAAATTACGATCATTTCATATCATTTAGCCAAGTCTGAGTTTTTTATAGACACACATAAGTTAAATAAGACCTACATCAGTAAGAGAGAGAAAAGAAATTTTGTTAATAAGTCTTTTGTGAATGAGTTCATACATCTTAAGGTCTTATCTTATTTTTTGTGAGGATATTTTGTCCAAAAAAATTTGTGGAGATTATTTGTCCGGGATTTTTTGTGGGGATTTTTGTCCGAAGATATTTTGTGGTGATTTTTTGTCCGGGCATTATTTGTCTGGGAATTTTTTGTCCAGGGATAATTTGTGGGGATTTTTTCCGGGATTATTTGTCCGGGGATTATTTGTCCAAACCCCGTCATGGCCGAGCGGTTAAGGCGTCTGACTAGAAATCAGATTCCCTAGGGAGCGTAGGTTCGAATCCTACTGACTGCGAAAAGTTTTTATTAGTTTATAACTTTCGGAGCTATTCCCTGGTCATAAATATATGTTTAAATTCTATTATTTTTTCCTGGGATTCGTTTTCTTTTTGACATATTTTCCTTCTTAATATTGTCTTTTTAAATTGAATTTTGTCTTCTATATTTTTGTGATTTGTGGTAAAATTGCTTTTTTCGAGTTACATCGTGAGAAAGCTCTTAGTACCACTAGTACGGTTTTCTATCTACAGTTCTTCTATATCTTATAAACTTCTTTTTCTCTTCGTCTAATGCTTCTAAGGCGGTGTAGTGTACATATTCTTTCATGATCTCATATGGTATTCCATATTGTTGCGACTATCCTCCTCCATATTAATTAGCTTTTTGTCTAGTATTATTATGGTGCCTGGTATCACATTCTTTTTTACGCGAACATAAAGGCATGTATCTACTATGTTGCGCTCTGCACTCCCTGCTCCAATGGATACGGCATGCGCTCCTCTACATGTAAACCGCCTCTGATTGGAGCGCCGAGGCGGAGCGCGCACTGTTGCACGGTCCGGAAGCACCAACGTATCCACTATATGGAGAAGTTGCAGTAGTGTGGAGCGCAAGAGGAGCGCGAACATAGTGGATACATGCCTTTATATCATATCAGTACGTAAGTGGTTGGTAGCCGCTAATGCGTGTATATGTTACAGGCCAAACCCGATTTCAGGACAAACTAGTTTGTCCTATCGCACGTAGGCCAAACCAGTTTGTCCTAGGCCAGACTAGTTTATCCTGATATAAAGACGCACCCTTCAGGTCAAACTAGTTTATCCTGAAGTGTATATGTTTTTATATCAGGATAAACTAGTTTAGCCTAAGGTTTAGCCTAGTGGAAAGTAGTTGATTCCAGATTGGTTGCTGATTTAAACGTAAGTTTAGAAGACACTATTAAGAGTTGTAAGACTTTTAAGTATTTAGGTTAAATGATAAACCGAGAATTAGGTTATAAACAAAAAATACAAAAGAAAAGTTGGATGACTGACGAAATCCTGGCAATGTTCGATGAAAGAAGAAAACATAAAAACCAAGGGAACCGAGACAAATATCGAGAACAACAACAACGCATAAGAAGAGAGATAAGAACGGCAAAAAATAAGTGGCTAAAGAAACAGTGTGAGGAAATGGAACAGTTACAAAAACAACATGATGACCACAAACAACCTACATAAGAAACTAAAGGAAGTAGCTGGAATATACAGAAAAAAGAAATTTTCTAACTTAGAAAATGAACAAGGAAAAATGGCAAAAGATGATAGAGAGAGGAAACTCATATGGGAAAAATACATCAAAAATCTCTTTGCAGACGAGAGGCCTGAGATAGAAGTCGTTCAGGAACAAGTGATAGATATTAACAACCTATCTGGTCCCGAGATCACAATTGAAGAAATTACTAGAGCAATAAATACCTCGAAAGACGGGAAAGCAGTTGGACCTGATAAAATTCCTGTTGAGTTACTCAGATTGTTAGATGAAAAGGGAATTACGATACTCCAAAGATTTTTCAACCAAATCTATAAAAAAGGAAAATTCCCTGTCCAATGGCTTGTATCTACCTTTATTCCTTTGCCAAAAAAGAACAACGCAACAAAGTGTCAAGAGCACCAACTGATAAGTCTGATGAGCCATTCTTTAAAAATATTCCTCAAAGTTCTTCACTACAGAATCTCCACAAAATGCGACAAGGTTATTGGTTGCTCACAATTTGGATTTCGAAAAGGCCTGGGTACCAGGAAGCACTAGTTGCAACCCAAGTGCTAGCTCAGAACTGCTACGATCAAAGGAAAGATGTAATGATGTGCTTTATAGATTATGAAAAAGCCTTCGATCGAGTACAACATCATAAACTCGTACATATACTAAAACAACTCGACATAGATCAAAAAGACATTCGTTGCATAGAGGCTCTTTACTGGAATCAAACAGCTGTCGTCAAGGTGGATAATGAAACAACGCAAGCTCAAAAAATTCTCAGAGGTGTAAGACAGGGATGCATTCTCTCCCCACTACTGTTCAATCTATATTCGGAAAGTATCTTCCAGGAAGCTCTTGAGGAATGCGAAAGCGGCATCAAAGTGAATGGTACCTGGGTCAATAATATACGATATGCGGATGATTCGGTCTTAATAGCAGACAATATAGAAGACCTCCAAAACCTTCTTAATAAAATTGGAGAGCATAGCGAGAACATGGGACTTAGCATCAACATAAAAAAGACGAAGTTCCTTATAATCAGCCGTCAATTTTGTCAACATCAAAATGCAAGACTAGCATATAACAATCAAGATGTAGAGCGCGTAAGAAAGTTTAAGTACCTGGGAACCTGGCTATGTGAAGACTGGATGTCGGATATGGAAATTAAATGTCGGATAGAAAGAGCCAGAAGTGCATTCATGAAATTCAGAAACGTCTTTACGAACTCTGACTTTGACCTAAACCTAAGATTAAGATTCACAAAATGCTATATATGGTCGGTGCTCCTATATGGCATGGAAGGATGGACGTTAAAAATAAACACAATGAATAAGCTAGAGGCATTTGACATGTGGATCTATCGACGAATCCTTAAAGCTCCCTGGACCGCAAGAATAACAAATGAAGAAATCCTGAGAAGAATTGGTACAGAAGGACAACTGATGTGCACAATTAAACAGAGAAAAACGGCATACCTGGGACACATAATTAGAAATGAAAGATATCAGTTTCTGCAAACCTTAATTGAAGGAAAGATCGAAGGAAGAAGGGGAGTGGGCGGGAAGAAAATGTCATGGCTCCGTAATGTCAAACAATGGACAGGACTAAAAAACATAGGAGACCTAATACATACTGCAAGGGATAGAGAAAAATGGTCAAACGTGATCGCGAACATCCACTAGTGGATTGCATAAGAAGAAGAAGAAGATAAACCGAGATGGCACTTGTATGAAAGATATAGAAATGAAAATATTACGGGGAAAACAAGCCAGGAAAGCACTCCATGGAGTGGTATGGAAGAACACCCTAACTAAAGAAAGCAAAAAAGTATTTTTCAGGGCATAGAGCTGAATATTACCCTACAAGAGCGGAAAATGGCCAGTGACAACAATAATACGAAATAAAATACGAACAGTTGAATTGTGTTTGTGAGGTGTCTACAAATCACCAGGTAGGAGAGAATAAGGACAGAGGAAATATGAAACAGAATAGGAGTAGAATGCTCAATTACAAACAGTTTTGGTAGTAAAAGTACATGTACTGAAATGGTACGGGCATGTACAAAGAACGCCGAAGCACAGGTGGCCGAGAAGATTACTGGACTGGGACCCGCGGGGAGGAAGACGGAGAGGAAAACCTGCTGTGAGATGAAAAACTCACATAGGAAATGCTATGATAGATAGAGACCTCAGAGATGGCGACTAGGAGAATATAGTGTTATGGGAAAACACAATGGGAAAAAGCCAAGAAGAAGAAAGTAATTCAGCGAACTAGTACGGCTTAATATAAATAATAAATTGAATAAAATACTTTGTTCTTGGAAAAATAATCATTTTTATTAACATTATAATTATTCGTAACAAACATACAATAATATTAAGTTATA
Source organism: Diabrotica virgifera virgifera (assembly GCF_917563875.1). Classification (NCBI taxonomy): domain Eukaryota; kingdom Metazoa; phylum Arthropoda; class Insecta; order Coleoptera; family Chrysomelidae; genus Diabrotica; species Diabrotica virgifera. The sequence continues at coordinate 204,867,191 of NC_065446.1, forward strand.
TTCGCGGTCGGACGGACAGACAGCCTAGGTCAAATTTTTCACTTTTAGTACAATCCTTGGATTATAAGCTTGCATTTGACACCTAATTTGTCATTCTACCTGGTATAATGACGGAGGAGTTGAGTTCACGGACAGACAGACAGACGGACGGACGGACGGACAGACGGACGTGGATAATTCAACGTTTTCACATTTTTTAAAAATTGGTGAAAACAATATTAATTCGTACTCGATTTTATTCGCAAGTGTATCTTTTCTTTTAATTTTTGGAGAAAACCTCATGCTTTTATATATAATTTTTTATATTATTTAATTATACAAGAATATATTGATTTATAGCTTGTATAAATATCTTCATTCGATATATTATAATATGATACTACATAGATATGGTGTATCATTTTTTTTGCCATCCATATTGGGACATGATTTGGGAATTCCCTGCATGTAAAAGTTCTTACATGTTCGCTAAATTACTTTCGACTCGGCTAAATTGGTTTAGACTAGGCCGTACTAGTTTATCTTGAAGTGTGAGTCTTTATTATATCAGAATAAACTACTTTATCCTAGTTTGGCCTGAAGTGTGCGTATATCAGGATAAACTAGTTTGGTCTAGGACAAACTAGTTTGTCCTCAAATCGTGTTTGGCCGGTAACATAAACACACAAAGTAAAAAAGAGTTAAAATCATTAAGAATTCTGGCATAAAAGCCTTCTTTAATTTTAATGGACGTATAGTAGGTATTTCGATACAAGTTTTTCTGTAGCATAATATGGTTGGATTTGGTTATTCATTTTAAAAGAAATTGCGAGAAATAAAATCCCAACTTTGATGTAGGTAAAGGCAAAAATAAACATATCGGATTTACATAAAAACAGGTCTTTTTATGAAATAAAACATGAAATACAATAATTCTATATTGTTATCTAGAGTAAAATGTATACAAGAATAAAAAAACCGCTAAGCCGTAAAAATGAGTGGCGCATATAATATTGCAGCTACAAAAGAGCTGATATGAATATTAGGTACGTGGCGCGAAAATGTAATTTCATTTTGGTCGAAAATAAAATTCTGTTTTATTTTAAAAGATGACCTTGAGAGAGTCATAGTTACGACCGCACCAGGGGGGTTTGGGGGGGATGGTAATCCCCCCCAAAACCAAAAGAGGCTTTTGGTCCCGTAAGGACTCCCCGTAAACTTTCGAAAGTCTTTGTGGAGACAGATGCGGCCTCCTCCCGTACTCGCAACTTGCCCGCAATACCGACCACTCCTCCCCGGATGTCCCGTTACACCATTCCTCGTTGCTAAATGCCGTGGCAAGTGCTCCAAGTGGCAGGAATTGGAGTGCGGCGCTACGCCTTGGATGGCCTTTCCAGGAGGAACTATGGACTATGTACAGACGATCTTCCGGTCTGTGAGCGGCACCGTCGCACGCGTCCCTCGTTAGAAGGACGCACCTGCGCGTCAGTGTGGGATTAGAAGTCGATGGAAGCCAAGGAGACCCATCAACCCCCTGCCCTACTAAGGATGTCGTGTCAACACAAATGGATAACGAGACACCCCCCCCCAGGTGGTGAAGTCTGGGGTCTCCCCGATACGGAGTCTTCAGCAAACACCCATTTGGGAGGAAAGGTGCGCGCCGAGAGTGTCTCCGCATCAGGAGAAGAAACTGTCCTATCAAGCAAGACTACTGCCCCTACGAGTCCGTCTCCAGTGAAGGGGCACGCTGGCCGAACACGTGGGGCTCCCCTTCCCCGTAGTACCTGTGTCGCTATTAGATGAAGTCCTATCCGGCAGAACAGGTCGACATCTTGGTGGAATGGTCCACCGGCATAGCACGTTTGACAGGATAACCGTTCCAGGAGCCTACTCCTGTACCACTCTCTCCACGCTTCTGGGTTTGCTGTGTCCACGCTGGCCCTTGGATCCAGCGTTTAAGAACATGTGACCTAACCTATAAGCGTCAGTGGGGTTTACATGTCGCCTAACCTGAGAGTCGCAGGGTATGCTAAAACGCCTTACCAGCGCCTCCAGGGTTTGCTGTTTGCCTAACCCAAAGTCACAGTAGGGTTTGTCGTTCCCGGACTGCGCCTAACCATTGGCGGGGTTATACAGAACGAAAGTAGAGTGGTCCCCCGTCAGGCTCGTCTCGGATACTAAGTACGTAGACCGTTGGTCAGTGCGACTAATGGCTCGTCTCGGATACTATCAGGCCCCTCCCGCCTGGCGACACCTCAAACGACGGCCACGTTACCCTTACTGCAAGCAGCAAGTGGATCGCGCCCTGCACTCGTTTCTACGAACTCGACACCTCAAACGACGGCCTAAGCACCTTTCGTTCAGGCCCATTTCTCGCCTCTTACGAGAGACAGGGCTGGCCCTGATGGTATTCTTTGGCATGTTCCCCTCAGTGTAGGCTGAGGGTACTACACCATATAGTTGGCCCCATCAGTGGCCCAAATGTTTCCATAATGTTTGCTAAATTTGAAGTAAAACGCGCCACAAAAGAATAACTTTGATATAGTTTGTATTTTGAAGCTCTTTTGTGGCGAGTTTTACTTCAAATTTAGCAAATATTATGGAAACCTCTTTCAAAATAAAACTAGAATTTTATTTTCCACCAAAATGAAAATACATTTTCGCACCACGTACCTAATGCTAGGGGAGCCCAAGCGGGGATTTTTGCAGTTACTCGAACGCGTCAGGTTAGCATATGGGGAGAAACCTGGTACCCTGCAGATGTACCTCTACCATATATTGGCTCTTAACACCCGGGAGTTCGTTACGGGGGGCCGAAAAAAAAATCTATCCTTAAAAAAACTCGAAATTGTCAGATTAAGATAAGGTAAGTTAAGTACATGCAAAAGAGTGTATATTTCAAAAATCTGACGATTTGAGCCAGGCGTAAGGAAATGGGTGAGTCCCAAAGTTTCGCAAGAAAAAAGCGAATATTTCGCGAAATGAATGACAGATCGAAAAACTAAAAAATATGTGCTCAATATTTATTAAAAATCTATCGAATGATACAAAACACGACTTCCCACGGAGAGGGGTTGGGGGTAAATTTAATATTTTAAATACGAATCCCGCGATATTTCGCGAAATGAACATCAGATCGAAAAGCTGTAAAATACACTTATTCAATATTTTTGAAAAATCTATCGATTGACACCAAACACAACCCCCCACGGAAGTGTGGTGGGGGGTTACTTTAAAATCTTAAATAGGAGTCCCCATTTTTTATTACAGATTTGGATTCCTTACGTAAAAATAAGTAACTTTTATTCGAAATATTTTTTCGAATTATGGATTGATGGCGTTATAATCGGAAAAAACGATTGCTGGAAATGGAAAATTAAATTAAAAAATGGCAAGCGCCCACTAAAATGGAAAACTTTACTTAACTTTTTTGGGTTTTCGGACCTACTTTTCACAACCCAATAGGTCCCCATAACGCTCGAGTGACTGCACATTTAGCATACTTTGCTCCCCTACTATAATATTCATATCAGCTCCTTTGTAGCTGGAATATTGTATGCGTAATTCATTTTTACGGCGTTTAGCGGTTTTTTTATTCTTGTATCAGGAGTGTTTCAAAGTTATTTATAAATTAAATGTATAAAGTTGAATGTAATGTTTCTCGATTCCACGTTAAGCGGTATAAATGGTCGCCTTTGTAACATTATCTCTCAAATGATTTAGTGTCCATCGAATGTACACTAGATTTTTTTCTATTCGAAATATATTGAAAAAAATATTGGGGTGGCCGGTAAATGAACTCAGATTGCCCTATAAATTTAGCGTCGTAACCACTACAACTACATAAACCATTTCGGCGATAATCGCTAAATGGATTATACCTTTGAAACTCGATAACTTCAGAACGGCTTAACCGATTTTAATCATTAAACATGGGTTTAAAACGTATTTGTAAGTAGTATCTGGTGCATTTAAGGTCAAGTATGATAACTGAAGATATTACAGGAATTATTGAGCTTGAAAAACCGTTTTTCTTATAAGAAATAGATTTGATCATACTTATGAAGCCTATAACTTAAAAATTCGAATTTTCCCAGATATGTGGTATACACCGTTAGATGTGTCTAGAGTCCCCATACAAACGCTCAGTTATTGGCGCAATTTGTAGGTTGAAATTTTGAGGAATTGTCGAAAAACCAAAATTTTCAAAGTTTAGTTCTTTAGTTTTTCGGCTATACTGAGCAGTGTGTAAGTATGATCTTGACCGCTTAGGTACCATTTGAAAGATTAACTCGACGCTATTGATTTGGTCTATTTGCGGGATTTCCTGTCTCTCCTTGAACCTAAGATATATACGCCCAAAAAATATGCCATTTTGTATTTACCTAGCCCTATAGCTGGCTTATGGGTGGTCAAAAGTCACAAACTACACCGGTTCTGAATCGGACCTGACCCCCTCTTAAAACACAGAAAAAAAATTCAGATCGGTGTAATTTTTCCACATACATACATATCCACAAACATTTTTCCCTTTTTAAAAAAAAATTGAGTCACATTTCTGAGCTCGGTAACTTTTGAATGGTATAACCGATTTTCAAAATTAGACATGCGTTGGAAAGGTAATGATCAGTACTATCAGAAACCGCAAACTTAAACTTAAAGTTTTGACATTTTTGGGAGTTTGCGGACGAGAACGAAAAAGAGACCCTAAATGGGAAGGCAGACCCTAAATGGAAGGTAAAATCCACACCATTGGAAAAAAATGGAGAGTTGACATATGGATGGGCGAGTCTTTTCCTAAACTTTAAGATGGGATGTGGCCCAATTTTCAAGTCAGTCAGATTTACAAAATCCAAAATTTCGTGTATATATAGTGTCGCATGTAGGGGTATTGTGCGCAACTGGCGAGAACTGGCGTTCTCTGGTAATTGAAAATAAAGTCTTGCAAGATTTTTTCTGATACAATAAAATTACGAACAAGAGTCTGTTGCTATTATGATGCAGTTTTGTCAATCCTGTATATAAAAATTTATTTTGCAATTCAAATTGAAAATTAAAAAACATGAAATGATAAATTTAACGGAATGGTTAAATATTTATTTATGATATAAGTGTTAAAAGTACACGTTTCAGGCACGCATGTGAAAGTTTGCAGAATGAGCGAAAGCGAGTTCTGCAATTCACATGAGTGAAAAATGTACTTTTTAACACGCATATCATACAATATTTTTTCTACAAACGTAATTACAGGACAATATCTACAAAAACTTTTACTTGAACTTGACTGACATTCCAATTTTATATTTTTTGACATTACATCGAAATTGCATATGCGGTCAATACCAACTGCAGTGCCTTAAAATTTTTTTTAAAGCACTAGTGCCTTAAAGTAGCATTTTTAACGCTCGTATGGAGTGCTAAAAATTGCATTTTTAACACGGTTGCAGAAAAAAATAATTAATATTATATGCTAGAGTACACATACGGTATTATAAACCACAGTATTTTTGTTTTTGTAAATAAACAATTTTTTCTCTTCCGCTCTCTAATATTATTGACACAATTTTTAAGAAAACAGGGCTGTCAGCGGAGAAAAGCTCTTTCGATGTTTATTGTTTCGGTATGGCCACTTTTCTTTACCGAAAAGCGACATTTAAGTGAAGGCATTGGATTTACGGGGGCGATCCTAATAATAATCAGATATCAGTTTTGTATTTTATATCGGAATATTTATTGTAAAATGTAGTTGTTTACTTCTTTTGTAGGTTTTTGATCTACATAATCGAAGGTAGTTAATATAGTTATTTTCCTAACAAGTGCAGAAAGTCATACTTTTCCGCACGCGACTGCAGTTTGCCGAACGACGCGAAGCGGGAGTTTGGCAAGCAGTCGAGTGCGGAAAAGAGACTTTCTGCATGCGTTAGGAACAAAATTTTTCTACGAGTCTTTAAAAAATGACCAAATCTTAATCAATTAATCTAATTAATATGAAAATACATACACAAATTAATTCTTTGACAAGGTTGTCAAAACCAAACTTTCAGCATAATTGGTTAGCATGACGACGATCTTGGTTTCCATGACGACGATTCAAAACCACTATTATTGTCTACTGATTTGACTTTCGAATATTATGTCAAAATTTATTTATTTCATCGAATTCTCGCGTTAATTTCGTTAAAACATGAACACAATAAGATATATTTGAAATAAATTAGTAAATAATATCTAAATATTAGTTTATTACATGTATTATAATTATTTTAAGGCCATATTAACATACATAAATTAACACGCGTGCGGAAAAGTAAAACGCGTGCGGAAAAGTAAAACGCGTGCGGAAAAGTAACACGCGTGCGGAAAAGTAAAACTTTCTAAACTAAAACGCGTGCGCGAAAGTAGACATTTTTGCACCCTCGTAGAAAAAAATATATAACAACTTAGCATTTCGAAAGTGATAAATAAATGTATCGTTTTCGGAAGAAAACGATAAAAAATTGTATGGAATGGGAGCCTTCAGAGACAAGAATGGTTTGATCCGATTGAGGTCTCGCATGAGTAATAGAAACGATGATGAGTATTTTCGTTTTCCAGTAGTTTTGCCAGCCAAGCATTTTATAATGAATAGCCTACTATTTCGAGAACATGTCAAGTCGTGTTATGTCACAACTCAAGGACTGATGGCTATCGTGCGTGAACGATATTGGATTTTAGGTGGTCGTCGTGCTATAAAATCCGCGATTTCCAAGTGCGTTCTCTGCAAAAGACATAAGACCAAGTTGTTTGAGGTGTGCGCTACCGTTGCCATCTCTATCGTGTTCGGGACGCGTTAGCATTCGAGACAACGGGTGTAGACTTTGCCGGGCCGTTATATTTGAGTACTGGAGAAAAAGAGTGGATATGTCTTTTCACTGGCGCCGTGTACCGTGTACATCTCGAACTTTTTACCTCGTTATCGGTAGAGTGCTTTATGCAAGCGTTATGACGTTTTATTGCCAGACGAGATCGACCGATAATGGGACTAACTTCGTCAGTACCGAGAATGCGTTTCGTCAGGTGGACATTGAGAAGATTGCCGGGAACAGTAGTGCCGGTTTAACCCACCGACGGCTGCGTGGTGGGGAGTTTTTTTGGGAACGATTCATAGGCTAATTGAAGCGACTGTTGAGCAAGGTATTAGGTCGTGCTTCGCTTGACTATGAAAATCTATTAACCGTCATCTGTGATTGTGAATCCGTCATGAATTCTCAACCTCTCACCTGCCCTTCAACAGATGCCACAGATGTTCCTTAGGGATCAAACAGAGGATGGAATTCGTGATTGTGATGCAGTAGATGGGAGAACCTTATCCAGAACGGTTTTGCATTGACACAAATAATTATTGAAGGACCTTGGGCGAAGATTTAGGAGTAAGTATCTTGGTCAGTTAAGATTATAGTCTAAAACGAACCTCAACCATCAAGTTAAAGCGGGGGAGGTAGTATTCGTGGGAAACGACCAATACAAACGTGGAAGTTGGCCTATTGGTCGTGTGATCGAGATTCTTCCGGGAAAGGGTGGTCAAATTCGACTAGTTAGAATTGTTACTAAAAGAGGGCAGTTTCTCAGATCCATCCAGCGCCTCTACCCGTTGGAATGCCCAGGAGACTCTGCTCAGGCGCTAGGTCACGACAACAGTGTGGAGTCGATCAACAGCCAGGAGTCACCTTTAAGAAATGTGTGCGAAAGTGCATGAGTTGCTATGGCCAAGAGTGTCGCGGAGCCGGGAGTGTCTAAAAGCAGAGTACCCGAAGCGAAAATAAGTGTAACGCGAAGCGAGCGTGAAATCAAAACGCTGCTGCGGTATACGAGATAGACTCGGTTTTATTTTATTTTTTGTATTTTTATATTATGTTTTTGTTGTTTGGTGATCATGGTATGTTGATATCTCTGATAATTTTGTGAACCATGTTCGTTTTTTGTGTAGCAAAAAAAAAATTATCAGGTGGGAGAATGTTGGAGCCATTTAAATATTGTATTAATTTTAGTTGTCTGAGGCTCCACCCTGTATTCAAAACCGTTAATTTGTTGTTAGATTCAAAAGCATTGAGTACCGAATATTCTGTATAACAATACAAAAATTCTTCCCACTTGTAGACGATAACGATTTAATTACTTCAGAGAATTATGTCATGCGATTAAGAGATTTGCTGAATGGACTAAAACTTTTTGCGATCCGCTTTGGACGGAAACTAACAGTCAGTGTGGCGATGTAAGACATTGTATTCAGAAGTATATCAGATGCCGCAATGAAGGTCTTGACATTCCGTGTTGCGGTACATTCATTTTAATCATTCACGTTGTTTAGAAGTTAAATAGATATCGGCGGTGATCGTTTGACATTCCGAGCCGCGCAATAAAAACATTTTAATTATTCTTTGTTGTTTCCATCCATTTAGAGATATACTGTTTTTAGCTATTATTTTTTGTGCAACATTTTAAGTTTGGATTCAGAACTTAATTAGAAAATAGAAGTTTTAAAATAGAGAGACTTTTATTTAATTTTCGAACCGCTGGGGTATATTTTGACGACGGGTAGTTTTCAAGCAGTCCCCCCACACCAACCAATAGTTTTTTTATTATTACTATTGATATCTTTTACAATGCAATTCCAACCATTTTCTGGTTAGCAAGGGACGTAATACTGTAGAGGTCAAATCAAAGCTAGTATGGGATTGTGTGGATGCCATAAATACATTAGAAGACCGCAGCAAGGTTACAGAAACCTGTGTACCGAGGCACGACGTGCGAATTTTAGTCGCTAAGTTTAATGAGAAATCAGATGAAATGGCCAAACAAGGCTCACCAATACTATTCGTTGGAACGTTCGCCAAAATTTACGGCAGACCTAATAAGCAAAAACAGTCAAAGCCAAAGTAGGTTTGCTAACAGGGCACTGTAAGATTAATAGGCAGTTGAAGCTACTGGGATTGGCAGATAATGATCTATGTAGAGTCTGTAACCTAGAAGAAGAACTAATATATCACATTTTATGTCAGTATGGTACCTAGGAAAATGTACGGTTCTTTGCATTAGGAGGAAAGTCCACTGGTATAGAGCTACATGGAAGGTTAGGTCTCGAAATTGTTAGACTTTTAAAAAAGGTCAGGCTAGAGAATATAATCTAGTACTAGGGGACCACAATATATTTGAGGAGATTGCAGTGTAATAGGTCAAAAGCAGGTGGCTGATTGCATCTCTCTCTCTATCTATCTATTTACGAGACATCGACAATGGAATCGAAAGATAGGAAAATAATTGATGCCTTGGTGGACATGCGTCGGAGCTTATGGACCGTGCTTAGAACAAATAACGCAATCCTCCAAGACCTTAACATCCAGGCTAGACTCTTTTCTAGATTCTCTAGATTTTCTCGCAGGCAGGCTTCTTTAAATAGTATCTGACATATTCCAAAAAGAAAAGATAATGAATGACATATAATTTCGGAAAACGTTGAAGGTCGCAGAGGCAGGGGTTGCTCACCCACTCGATGGACAGATCAAGTATAGAAAGCCAGTGGCAGGACATTCTTTCAGTTCACGAGAGCAGCCCAGGAAAGAAACTGTTGGAGAGAGTTAGTTGCTCGTAAGGTAGTAAATCACGGCGCTCTATAATGAGGAAATGACTATAGAAAGAAAGAGGAACAAATCACTGGTTTAAATCCTCAATTCATCATTATCATCATTATGCAACCTCTTCTGTCCACTGCTGGACATAGGTCTTTCCCATTTTTCACCACTCTGCACGGTTCTGTGCGGCTTGTTGCCATTTCTTGGATATCCGTTTAATGTCGTCCATCCAGCGTGTTGGTTGTCGTCCTCTGCTGCGTTTGTCTTCTCTTGGGCGCCAGTCAATTAGTTTTCTGGTCCATCTTGAGTCTTTCAGTCTCGCTATGTGACCTGCCCAATTCCATTTCAGCCTGGCTATACGTTCGAGGACATCAGTGACACCTGTTCTTTTCCTCAGGACTTGGTTCCTTATTTTGCCTTTTTTGTCACGCAGAGAATCGATCTTTCCATGCGCCTTTGTGCCACTCGCATTTTTAGTGCTGTTGTTTTTGTGAGCGTGAGACTTTCTGCTCCGTTTGTCATAATAGGAAGAACACATTGGTCAAATGTCTTCCGTTTCATAGCTATCGAGACGTTGCTCTTAAAGATGTCTCTTAGTGAACCATACACCGCCCAAGCAAGTGTTATTCGTCGTTGAAATTCGCAGGTCTGGTTGTCCTTGCCTATTCTGATTTCACGACCGAGATATATGTACTTTTGTGTCAATTCTACCACTTGATTTTGGATGGTTAGGTGTTCGCTGGGAACTAAATATGTCATAAATTTGGCCTTACTGATGTTCATTTTTAGACCTATTGTTGAAAATACGTTTTCTAATTCTTGCAGCATTTGTTGTGCTTCACACAGATCTTCGGTAATAAGTACTATGTATATCGTCGGCAAAACGCAGATGATTGAGCATTTCTCCATCTATTTTTATTCCTCTATTTTCCTACTTTAGCACTTTTAAGACGTATTCGAGGACCGTTATAAATAATTTAGGTGAGAGAGTATTACCCTGTCTCACACCTCGCTTGATATGAATTTATCTGGTGGTATCATGTGGTTTTACACGCATTGTGCATGCTAGCACATGCTAAGGGTCCCTTTTCCAGGGTCACGGATGAAGTCCAGAACGGAATCCAAGGCAACAAAGAATACTTGAGATGGCGGAGCTGGCAACCCTTGATTTTAGGGATAGTATAAGATCACAAACCTAGAAGCGTCTGACCCGGAGCGGGCGGCTTTAAACAGCGTCGGTACTCACAATGAGTGGCTGAAATAAAAACTCACCAACCCGCCTTGCCAGCGTGGTGTTTCAAGGCAAACACCTCCCAACAAAAAAATCCCCAATTGCTCAAACCGAAATCGAATTGTGGAAATTGTCGCCAACCTTCTGTTAAGAAGATAGCTCCACAGGAATGATAATTGTATAACCATTTGAAAACGTTACTGACCATATTTAAAAAACTTCATGCTTTTAACATTTAAACTAACCAATGTTCACGTCAATAATATTTTGTTTTTGTATTAATATTTTATCGTTTCTCTCACAAAATTGAGAAATTATATGAGATAGTGTGAACTAGATAAAAAATAAAATAAATGTTAATAAACATACGTCTACTTGATACAAGGTATGAAATCATATATTTATTAGAATAAAATTTTTACACACAAAAATATTACGTTACTGTATTTATCACAATTTCTAGTTCCCTCGTATTTTGTAAGTGATAAGGCTTTTGCGAGACAAGGATATTGATTCTGGTTCTTGGCGAGGACCGAGAAGCTTTCCTGAAAATGGAAACTGGTACACCCACGTCACTTTGATTTTAACGTTCACGACTTTTTTTGTGAAGTAATCGCAGTATTTTGTAAAGACTTTGGTAAAAACACCTCCACTGACTAAATTTAATTTTCAAAGAGGGAATTTTATGATTTTCGTGCCAGAAAAAATGAAAAGTAGCATATATATTAAAATTTTGAAAATTAAATTAATGAAGACCTACATATCTTATGAGTGGATGTACGTACACAGTTCGACCTTTTTGTAATTGGTCTTTTGTGATTTTCCATGTTATTATTTTTTTAAGTATCTTACGATTATAACGTTTACATGATTCTGAATAAAATATCTTTAAATAAAACAGATGAAAATTAACATGACAGACGAAGAAGGAGAAGTGGAATACCTATTTTGTTTTATATATTTTTTAAGTTGATCCTAATTGGCTACAGAAATAAAACTCAGACTTACGCACAATCTGCTTTAGCCAAAGGAACGACCCGACCGGCTTTGGACACTACAATTTATTTCGGTTTACTACTCTTTGGTTCTCCGGTAACGTCAACTGAAAATGATGTCGGTTCAAGGAATATACTTCTACTTCTTCTTCTTTCTTTTTGTATGTAGGCTTTAAAGCCTGTTTCTTCTTCAATATTAGCCTTCTAAATTGTTTAAGTTATCGCACCATCTTTTTATTGGTCTGCCAATATTGCTTCGTCCATTTGGTGACTTATCCCGTGCTATTCGTACTATCCTATCCTCTGCCATGCTACTAATGTGTTCGTTCCACTCCTGTTTCAGTTTTGTCACCAATACATTTATTCTTCTATATTGCATGATCTTCTTAGGTTTTCGCTTCTCTCCCTATCCAACAGACTTTTCCCTGATATTCGTCGGAGTATTTTCATCTCTGTTGTTTCTAGCAGTCGTCTCGTTTTAGATGTGTCAGGTCTTGTCTCCGCCGTGTATGTCAATATAGGTCTAATTGCTGCTTTATAGATTCTTTCATTTGTGTCTTATCTTAGGGGTTTGTTCTTCCAAATTGTGTCAATAAGAGATCCCGCCGCTTTACTTGCTTTTAAGCTTTGTTGTCGTACTTCCTCTTCAACATCTCCGTAACTGGTTATATATATATTTCTAGATATCTAAACCTTGCTTCCTGCTTTATTATTTTTCCATCAATTTCGATTTTACATCGTAGTGGTTATTTAGATGTTGTCGTACATTTGGTTTTTCTATGTGTGTTAATCTTTGAAGATCGTCTTCTGTCTCGGCGATTATTGCGGCGTCGTCTGCATAACATAATATTTGGATTTCTGTATTCCCCATTCTGTAACCATGACCTTTACGTACTGCTTCTATTATTTCGTCCATTATTATATTAAAGAGCAGTAGGCTTAATGAGTCACCTTGTCTATCTCCGCTTTGTACTGGTATAAACTGCGTTAGTTTTCCATTTATCTTTGCCTGTATTCGATTATGAAAATAGATGTTTTCGATGGTCTGTATAATATTGATTGATATATTTCTTCTATACAGTAAATGTAGGACGTCTTTGACTTGGAGGTGATTGAAAGCCTTTGTCGGGTCTATAAAACATAGGTATGCTGGTTTATTGTACTCAGTGGCCTTTTCTGTGATTTCTCTCAGTACAATACGGCGTCTACGCAGGATCTTCCGGATCTGAATCCTTGTTGTTCATCTGATAAGTTGTTAGTTTATTGATTTTGTTGGTTAGGACTTTTGTGGTTAGTTTAAGTGAAGTGTTCAGTAAATTTATACCTCTATAATTGTTGGGGTCTTCTTTGTCTCCTTTCTTGAACATTGGTATTATTATGCTGTTTCTCCATGTGTCTGGTATCTTACAGTGCAATATTAAATTTTGTATAAGTTTTGTCATCTCCAGGGTTATACTTTCTCCTCCGTATTTTAGAAGCTCGTTGGTTATTCCGTCCGGTGCTGGTGACTTTCTGTTTTTGAGTGAATTTATGGCTATCTCTACTTCCTGAAAACTGATTTCTATTTAGTGTCTTATTTCAGGTAGGTTATTGTTTTGATTATTATTTTCCTTTCTTTGAACAGTTCCGTCAAGTGTCTTTCCCATTCATTTGCTGGTAAGTTACTGTATTCCGTCAATTCTGCCATTTCTTTCCGTTTGTTTCTTATGAATCTCCATATTTGTTTTTGTGTTCCGTAGAAGTCGCTTTCCATCCTTTTTGTAAACTGTTCACAGTGTTCATTTTTTGTTCTTCTTACCAATTGCTTTGTTTCATTTCGTATTCTTCTATAGGTGTCTCTGGATTCTGGAGTGTTTTATGTTTTATATTTCATGTAGGCTTCTCGCTTCTCTTTACATTTCTCTTTTATTTCTTTTCTGTACCATGGTGTATTGTTGTTATTTCTTTTGCTCAGTATGACTGCGTTTTCCTAGAGCTTATGTTGCTGCCTCTTCAATGTTGTTTTTAATTTTTCCGCAGCTCGCGTTTATATCTTTCATGTCGTCTATTTGTTTCAGCTGTATCTTTCAGCTGTAGAATCGTTCCACAGTGATTCTACATTGAATTTTTCCTCGGTGATTTCCTGTAGAAAATGTTTTGGTGTTATTTTCATTCTTATTTTTGCTAGGACTAGGCTGTGTTTACTCCCTGCGTCTGCTGAGTTTAAAGTTCGAGTATCTAGAATCTGTTTTGGGTTGATTTTTCTATTAGTGACTATAAAGTCAATCATAGATTTGTGCCCCCTGGAGTTTTCAAACGTATATTTATACTGAAGCTTATGGTCGAAAAATGTATTTTTGATTCTAAGTTCGTTAAAAGCACAGATATTAGACATGAGTTCCCCATTTACGTTGACATGGTTTTCATTGATTCATTAAATCACCCATAAGAATTAAGTGTTCTTCATGAGGTATGTCATCCAGGATGGTTTGCAACTACTCGTAGAATACCTCTCGTTTCTCCTTAGGTTTGCAGTCCTCGGGACTATAGATAGATATAACATTTAATTTTTGGTAGTCCATTGTGATGTCCATATGTATTATTCTTTCGGAGATGTAACGGAAGTTACTTATGTTGTCTTTAAATTTCTTATGGACAAGTATACCTACGCCTGCTCGTGCTCGTTCTTCTTTCTTCACTCCACTATATACTAAAATATATTGGTTATAATTTCTTTGGCCTTTACCTTTCTTCTTAGTTTCTTGGATTGCACAAATTTCTATGTTTTTGTTTATCAGTTCTTTGATTATCTCTTGGCCTTTGTTGTTGAACGAAGTGATGTTCCATATTGCTAATATGATTGTGGACTTCTTTTTCCTCCACGTTTTCCTTTTCTTTGCGTGGTTCGTCATCTTAGTTTCCGTCGGGTTCCGAGGCTTTATATCTGTTCTTTGAGCCTTGTTTTCTTTTACAATGGGTAGGATGCTAACCTGGCCCATCCGCCCATCAACCCTCCTCTTTTATCCGGGCTCTAGACCGGCTGTGAGTGTGAACGGGACTTTTGAGCTACTCAATCCACTCAGTCTTCGCGCTCATAACCTCCAGGCAGAGTTAAGGAATATAATAAAATTCCTAATTACGTCATCTTCTGGAGTTTCGAGATTTTTCGACAGATACTTAGAGACCTTCACCTACGTCATATTAATAATCAGCAACCCCCAAAACCCCAAGTATTCTATTTGAATCAATTTAGTGACGAAAACTTCAAAATTCCAGAAGATAACGTGCATAGCAGTCACTCTGTGCGCTAGGTTCTCTGAGGTTCGGTTCTGATGTTATGTTCGTGTTCAGAAACCGAAAAACCTCCCGAGTAATCTGTTTGCATCATTAAGGTGCTGAAAACCCTTGAAATTGCAAAAGATAATGTGCCTTGGCAGTATCTCTGGACACCAGGTGCTCTGGGAGTCAGTTCTGATGACGTATTCGTATTAAGCGATCCCAAAACCCCGAATAATGTACTCAATGTGCATAAATTTAGTGCGGCAAACCCTCTAAACTCCAGATGACGTGCCTTATCTGTAACCTTGGACTCCAGGTGCTTCTGGGGGTCGATTCTGGTGGCGTATCAATTTTCAGAGACCCCAAAAACCCCGAGTAATAATAGGTGGCTCTTCTTATATTGATTTTTACATGTTTGTCCACTTTGAGGTGCATTTTATGCACCGTAAATATAATTATTGATTTCATCCCGAACACAATGCAAAAATTTGCAGCTCGATAGGCGCTGTATTTCAAAATCGATTAATTTTTTCGTAAATGTACTATGGTCCTAAATGGTCTATGTCCCATTAAAACATTTTTAGGCATGATAAATAGGACAACACTCCTCGAAATTAAAAATAATAATAATGAAAAAATTTGTACTTCTACATTCTACCCCCAAATAACTACTATTATGAATTCAATTCGATATTTTAGCATTGCAAATAGAAACTGTTCATTTTATATACACACAATATCTACAAATCATTACTTATTAAAAAGTGACTATTCACGTTCAGAACTAAATATTGCAAATTCATAGAAATAATTATAGACCAAGAGGCAGCGCTGAAAAATCTATTTGAATTTACTAAAGCTAGATTTTTCACAGTTGATTACTGTGAGTGTGTAGAGAAACATATTGCGGTCGGTCAAGCGAAACGTAGAACAGAAGTTACTGAGAGGGTATCAAAGTTGCTTTCCTAGGAAGGTAATTATTTCCATTTACTAAGGCTGATAATCAGTACACACGTTCTAAATTAAATATAAATAAAAGTTATTATAGTCGGTCAGCTGTATGACGGGAGAGAGCTGGCCGGTCGGCCGCAATAGTCGATTGAGAAAATGAAGCATTTTAGATTTTTCGAAAAAATCGACTTTTTTAGACGGTTTTTTGAGAAAACCTCGAAAAATAAGCATTTACCCAACAAAAAATTGCAGATATCGAGATTGTATCTTTTAGTAACACAAATCAAATTCTTTTCCTATAATATCTTTAAGACCAATACAAACCGAGATACGGCATGTTAAAGGTTATCTTTTTTCTTCAAATGCATAATTTGAAATATGCAAAGCCAAATAATGGGAAAAATTTGGATTTTTCGAGGAAAAATTAAATAATCTTTTTTCGAGTATACAATTAGACCTTTAAGAAAAATAATAAAAAGTTTCTAGCATAAAAATTAAGCGACTTATAATCAAAAAAATGTCGGTACCTGCTTCTCTCTACGAAAAAATCAGTGAAAACAACCCCCTAACTACCTTCCTAATTCAAAAATTGTCTTTACCTTTCTGTAGTTTCTTTTATATTTATATTATAATTACACTTACGGAGTTTGACCTATTTAAAATGCCTAATTTTGGAAACATTGGAGTTTAAACCAAAATTGATTTTTTGCAATTTGGTATTTTTTACCGTTTACTTCAAAATATCTCCGAAAGTACTGAAGATACGAAAAAAATTAAAAATTACTAAATTGTAGCTTTTTGAATGACTAAAATTACCCTTCGCATAGATTTTCATTACAGTTAACAGTTAGCCAGTTATAGCTGTTTAAACCTCTATTTACCAGCAAACACCCCCTTATTCGAGCCCTTTAAACCCGCCCCAATTAAAAACTAAGGGATCTTACGGAATTTATATTGCAAAGTCTTATAGCTCTTTAAAAATCCTACAAAAAAATTTTTGGAGAAACTTTTTGTCGCCAAAAATGTATAGAATATTTTTCGAGGAATTCTCAAAAAACCCTCTTCGTCGAAAAACTGTTATTTTCAAGCGCGAATAACTCGAAAAATATTAGTTTTACGAAGAAAATGTAAAAAACATTTTTTTCTTAGAATTACATTTTCCATCGAATTGCATGGTTAAATGTAATAAAAAATTCCCACTATTGGACTATTCCCTACCTTCTGTAAAAATTTCAAGTAAATCCGTGCTGGACGAAAAAATTGCGAGCCAAAATGCTTCATTTCCTCAATCGACTATTGGAGCCGACCGACCGGCTCTGTCCCCTCATACAGCTGACCGACTATAACAACTTTTATTTATATTTAATTTAGAACGTGTGTACTGATTTTCAGCCTTAGTAAATGGAAATAATTACCTTCGTAGGAAAGCAACTTTGATTCCCTCTCAGTAACCCCTGTTCCAAGTTTCGCTTGACCGACCGCAGTATGTTTCTCTACACACTCACAGTAATGAACTGTGAAAAATCTAGCTTTAGTACCTAAATTCAAATAGATTTTTCAGCACTGCCTCTGCGTCTATTAATGAAGTTTGACAAAATAGCTTTATATCACCAGTTAATAACATTTCGGTCTGAACGCAAAAGCTTTATTAAATGCGTGTATTTTAAACTATACCGTAAATGGACCGCGTTATGTAATAGCGGATTAAGCGCCAAAATGTAGTTTTGAGATAAATCGGTTTAAAGATTTTAAATTTGTTTTTGGTGCTATTTCTAAAATATAGTACTGACATATTTCATATTTAACAGATTAATGCAAATATAAATAGACTTTTACATGTGTCTTAAATTTTTTAAAAATAATTTATATTTTAAAAGTTATTCGATCAGATGTCGCTTAATTCGTTAATGATTTTTTAAGATATGCATGACTTAAGATCCGAATACCGGATTAAAAGACATATTTGGCGCTTAATCTGATGTTTCAAAATAAAAAATGAGCGTTATAATAATGTTTTATTACATTTTTCACATTAATACGTATAAACAGTTATATCGTTTACATAGAAAATACACCAAAAACAATTTACTACGATAAGTCTTCAATATCCAAATCCAATGATCCATTAAAGCCGTCAATGTCATCTTGAATGCCTTCGTTCCCTACGATATTTTCATAGAATTTTTAGCATCCAATGTAATAAGTTCCAATAATGACATTATGTCATTAAGTTTTGGGATAGAGACAGAGGTGGGATTACGAACACTCGGTACGAATCGTATCCGCCATGTTTTACCATAGCGCCTTACAGGAAAACATGGCGGATACGATTCGTATCGAGTGTTCTAATCCCTATGCAGGTTTTCCATTAGGCCACAAAATTTGAAGTTTAGAGGAATACAAATATTCTGTAGTTCTTGTTGCATTTCTTCTGACTCGTTTACTTATGTCTACTTCTTGAAAATTTCCGCCGTGATTTTTGCTAAAATATATTTTAAACGGATTTTCTTACGAGAGCAGTATTTCTTTAGTTTGAAGCCAATTAATCGAGTTCCCATTCACAACTTTCTTTCTATTTACAATATTTTTTAAAATATCGCAAACTCCTTTAAACTCTTCTTTTTGTACCATTTGAACCGTTATTTTTTTTCCTTTTCGGCAATTTTTCATAACGTTTATAGAATCGTCTGGAGCATACAACCGATTTTGGAGCTTTAGTGCTGATTCTATGTCCCGAAATTCGGAGTCATTGGACATAAAACTGTGTCCTGATACTAGAAAGCGCATCGTAATTTTTTTAAAGAAGGTATAGGATCAAGCACAGATTTTAACAGCATCACAATTTTAATATTGCGGTTTTGTCTTCCGCAACTGTCAGACCATAATATCAATTCAGTTATTTGAGGTGTTAAGTTCTCTTGCAAATATTTTAATAAAACTGAACCTACTTCCTGTGGTTCTTTTCCTGCTGTGCCTTCGACCAAAACATAGCAATGACCTCGCCCAGTTTTTCCTGAATGTATACCGCAGTTATAAAGCCACAGCTGCCTTTTGTAAAATACAATGTTCGTTGGAATGCGTGGTAGAGGTAGGGTTTTTTCAAAATCAAATGTCAGTACCTCCACATTTTCTTCATTTTTAGCTTTTTGGAGATCTGAATTCATGAGATTTCTAGCCGCTTTTGCTTAATCTTGATGAGTATCTCTGTCTCAAACTGTTTTTCTCTTGCTCAGATGTAGAACTTTGAATTTTAACTGCAAAATTATCGCATTTATTGCATGTGTCCTTTTTAAATCTTTTTCTTTGCAAATTAAAACTACCTGACAAGGGATGTCTTTTAATTCGATATCTTGAACGTTAGAGAATATGTTGTGGTTTGTAATAAAGAATTAACCGACTATTCACGGCGCTTGATTCGTTATTACACTTAAAAGATACGGATTTTTGTTTATGACAATATACCAATATTGGCGCTTGATTTGATATTCCAATTTTTGTTGTAAGAGTTTTTAATTCTTTAAAATCAACTTGGCGTTTAATTCGATATTACAAATCCTAATGTGAGATTTTTTTAATAAAATAAAAAATGTCGCTTAATACAGTCGTTATCTTATCTTATCTTATACATAGATTTGCACCCTAGCTGCAAGATGGCACTATTATATCGATTTTGAATTTTTAGCGGTTAATCCGTTATAACATAACGCGGTACAAATGTAATAGTATATTAAGTAGCAAGCAAGCAAGCAATTTGATTTAACCCGACCTGTGGGATTTGTTCACCCTCTCGAAGGAGTACATTCGGGTGTAACAAGTCATTGGGGCGAGGTGTTTTGACCCGAGTTATACAGGGATCACCCCACCTCGCTCCAATGCCCCAGGCCATCCCTTTCCCCCCCATAGCACGCTGATGCGCGATGGAGGCACAACTATCGTAGCCAAATGCTCTTCACAATGGAACCCTGGGTAATAAGATTCCACTGTGGTATCCTAATCGAATGCAAAAAACTAGGCCCAGCGTGATGCGCTCTATGCCTTTATCTTCTTAATAACTTATCCGCGGTACTAAAAATTGCTTGCTTGGGCCCCGAGTCATCGTGCCGAGCCCCACTGAGCCCTGTTGGGCCCTGCTGGGCCCCGCCCGATGACTCGATGCTCTAATTTTTTTGTGTTTTTGGTTTTTTTAATTTTTTTTGGGGGTAAAATTTAATAAAAAATTTTGGTCTTGGTAAAAGGTATATTATTTTAAAAAGCCCTATAGGGCTACAAACATCGAACAGAACGTTTTCGCTCTAAAAAGAGCATCATCAGTGTTGCAAGAACATGGTGAGCCAACCAAAAAATACGAAGGTCAAAGCCTTTCAAAAATGGACTAAAAGTCACATCAAAATGCTAACATAGCAAATTCCAAAGGATGGATATAATCCCTAAGGATATGGCCCTAGGATAACATATGACTCCCACACGTTGTAAGTGGGTCAAAGGTAACAAATTAGGTCATTATGTTACAAGAGCTGACAGAGCTGACAACAGTTGCCTGTCAGCTCTTGTAACATAATGACCTAATTTGTTACCTTTGACCCACTTACAACGTGTGGGAGTCATATGTTATCCTAGGGCCATATCCTTAGGGATTATATCCATCCTTTGGAATTTGCTATGTTAGCATTTTGATGTGACTTTTAGTCCATTTTTGAAAGGCTTTGACCTTCGTATTTTTTGGTTGGCTCACCATGTTCTTGCAACACTGATGATGCTCTTTTTAGAGCGAAAACGTTCTGTTCGATGTTTGTAGCCCTATAGGGCTTTTTAAAATAATATACCTTTTACCAAGACCAAAATTTTTTATTAAATTTTACTTGTAATTAATGGTATACAGCCAGCTACAGGAAATTCTTCCTAGTGGATTTTTTTGGGGGCTTTCGCCATTTTTTTTATTTTATATGAATTTTTTTGGGGGCTTAAGGCCCTTCTAATTTTCTAATATTTGCTTACCTTGGAGGTGGTCGTGGTACTTGGACTTCGTGGGTAACGCTATCTTCGGCACTTGTTTCGAGCTACGAACACACTACTATCACTTATCACTTTTAGTTTATCCTATAATTTGTTGTTTCGGGCGTCTGTGCTTCCATCGGTGGAAGTCGTCGTATCTTAGCGTCTCTCGCAGTATGTAATTTGGGTGATGTTCTAATTCTGCGAATTTGACCCTTGCCTTGTCTGTCATGGTTTCTGTGACTCTCACCTGTTGGAGTTCTCTGAACAGGAATCTTTCAGCTACATATCTTGGGACTCTGACGGCCTCCCTCAAGCTGTTGTTATGGACTGCTTGGATCTTCTTCTTGTGTGTATTACATACGTGTCCCCATGCGAGAGACGCATAAGTTAATACCGGTAGGATTATACTATTTATCAATCTTAACCTTGTTTTGAGTGTTAGTTTACTTTTTCTGCCTGTGAGTCCTCTTAGATTCGCTCTTGCTATGTTGGCCTTCTGGACTGTGGCTTCTACGTGTTTTTGGAAGGTTAATCCTTTATCCATAATGACTCCTAGGTATTTGGCTTCGTTTTTCCACTCGATGGGCCTGTTCTGCACCCTCAATTGTTCCTCTGGCTGCTGTCTCCCTTTCTTGTATAGAACCGCTTGTGTTTTCTCTGAATTTATGGCTATCTTCCATTTGATACACCATGCTTCAATTTCTTCTAGTGCAGTTTGTAGGTTGGTCACTGCTATATCTGCGTTTCTATGCTTGGCCGCTATTGCTGTATCGTCGGCGTAGAGGCTCATGAGGGTACCTGGTGTTCTAGGTACATCTGCGGTGTATATCGTGTACAGCAGGGGTGACAAGAACGCTCCCTGTGGTACTCCAGCCTCCGGGATTCCGAGTTCGGACAGGACTTGTCCTATCCGAATCCTGAACCTCCGGCCGCCCAAGTACGACGAGATTAGCCTCGTCATCGCTCCGCTGTACCCGTAATCCCGCATTTTGAATAGGAGCCCCTTGTGCCAGACTCTGTCGAATGCCTTGCTTACATCCAGGAACGCTGCTCCAGTGTACTGCTTATCATTGAAACCGGCTGCTATGTACTCGGTTAGCCTGAGGACTTGTAGTTCGCTGGAGTGCTCTGCTCTAAATCCGAATTGAGCCTCTGGGATGATATTTAGTCGGGTTGTTTCCGCTTGCAGTCTGCTGAGGATGACTCTTTCCACTATCTTGCTGATCGCTGGAAGTAAGCTGATTGGCCTGTAGTTCTGTGGGAATGTGTGATTCTTGCCAGGTTTTGGAATCATGATGACACGGGCCTCTTTCCATCTGTTTGGGAATGTCTTGAATCTTAATATTGCGTTTATAATATTTGTGAAATACACTATAGCTTTTCTGGGCAAATATTTTAGGGCTCTGTTGGTTATTTCGTCGAGGCCAGGCGCTTTTCTCGGTGAACTATTTTTGATATGTTCATTGATTTCTTCCGGTGATGTTGGGGGGATGAAGTCCTCTGGGTCTTCTGGTCCTTCTTCTTGTTCTTCGACTTCTTCCAGGAAGTCGTCGTCTTCATCTTGGTGGAAGTTCAGTCTGCATTCATCTTCGAGTGTAGTCCTCATTGCCTCTGCTTTATCTTCTATGGTGTATACCATGCCGTATCTTCCATGTAGTGGGGGGATGGGTTTCCTGTCGCTTCTCAACATTTTCTGGAGCTTCCAGACATTTCTCATGTTTGAGTCTTGTTCTTCCATCTCTTGTACAAAGTTGTCCCATTTTTCGCTACGGTGGAGTTTTAGGGCCGTTTGGACCTCCCTACTTAAAATATTTGCCCAGGATTTATCTACTCTGTTTCTTGTTCTTTTTGCTGTTTTCTTTGCTCTATTTTTTTCCCTTATCAACTCTTGTGTTTCTTGTGGTATGTCTTTGAACCTTCCCATGAATATCTCGACATCTTCCTCTGTTGTGCTGTTTGTAATTGCCTCTTGGATGATATTTTCGAACTCTAGGACTTTTCCTTGTATTTCTTCTGGATTGTTTATTACTGGCACTATGTTTATTCCTTCACTTACTAACCTTTTATAGTTAGTCCACTTTATTTTCTTTTTTGTTCTTTTTGGCGGGTTTGTCTCTTCCCATGTTCCGATTTCTAATAGGATGGGGTAGTGGTCAGTTGATCCTTCGTCCAGCGTGATTAATTCTGATTGCAGTCCTAGGTTTTTGGCTACAACTAAGTCGATGTGTGTCGGAAGTGCGTTTCCTGGGTAGTGGGTAGGTTCTTCTGGGCCCATTGCCATTGTGTCTTCGTTGTTTTCTATGTATCTGTTTAGTAGTCGTCCATTCCTGTTCGTAGCTCTGTCGTTCCAGTTGGGGGATCTTGCATTCAGGTCTCCTATTATGATGGATGGTTCGGCGATGTTTAGGAACGCATCTAGGTCATCGTCCATTAAAGGGTCTTGTGGTCTTACGTAGGCTGATGTGATCCTTATTGCGCCTTGCCTCATGTTAACTTCTATTGTTGTGGCTTCCATGTTGACCAGTGGTGGAGTAGTGTAACTGGTGTGTCTAATACCCTTCTTTACTAGGATGGCCGTTCCTCCTGATCTTCTAGTGAGGTCGTTCCTATATACGTCGTATCCAGGAAACTTTAGGTTGAAGTTGTTGGTCAGTTTTGTTTCCTGAATTGCTACGATGTCCATCTCGTATCTGTTGGCGAGTTCATCTAGTATGTTCTGATTTGTGGTTATGCCGCCCGGGTTCCAGGAGCCTATCCTCAAGTATCCCCTCTCTGCCATTAGTTCTGTGCCTGCCTGGTGCTGAGTATCACCTCTTGGACTACCTTAGTCACGATGTTTGTGACCATCCTGACTAGGTACTCTTCGTCTGGGAGGGTTGGTCGGTTGGACGGTGTGTTGTTCTGCGCTGGTTGGTCTCCCTGCGTGGCTTGCGCGTAGGATACCCCGGTTGCCTGCTGTCTTCGGTTTGGTGGTGGTCGCTGTTGTGACCTCTGTGGTGGAGGCCTCCCCCAGGTTGGGCACCTAGGACATCCTCTGTAGTTGGCTGGGTGGCTCCCATTGCAGTTGGCACACGTTGCCTTGACTTCTCTGGCTCTCTGGCACTGCTTTGAGTGGTGTTCTTCGCCGCACTTTACACATCTCGGGTCCTTGTGACACGAGTTCTGGGCGTGATGGTACCCTTGGCAGTTGAAGCACTGCGTCGGTCCTGCTGCCTTGTGTAGGTCCTCTACCACAACTTTCATGTGGCACAGGTTCGTTACCCGCTTTGCTTTTTCCACGTCTTCCTGATCCAGTGTCATGACAAACATGGGTAGTGGCCTCCTTTTCCCTACTCTCGTAGACATGTTACGTGCTGTGTGGCAGGTTATTCCATATTGGTTTGCCATGTCTTCTTGGATTGCCTTCTCGGTGGTATTCGTGGGCAATCCTCGTAACACTAATTTTGGTTTCCTGTCTTCGTCGAGTGGAAAGGCTATCCATTGTAGCCTCTTTTTCTCTTTGGCGGCGTATGCTTCTGCATATTCCTCCACTATCCTTGTCATCTTTCTGTAGTCATCCGGGCTTTTAGCCTGGATGAGCGTCTCTCTGCCACTTCTGGAGATTTTGTTTGTGGTGATGATGCCTTTGCCCTGGGCTATGGTAAGAATAGCCCCTGTCTCGCTGACACTCGGTAACTTAATTACAGGCGGTTTTCTGTATGGTGTTACCTGGTTTTCAGGTAACACGGCTTCTTCGTTTTGGTTTGTTTCCATTGACACTGTATCAGTTTGACTGGAAGCGGCAAGCGCGTCCCTATCTGTGCTCGTGGATGGCATTGGTTCCTCGGGGAGGGGTAGCTGTACCTGGGGAGCTAGTTTCATGGCTTTTTCTTGGTTGGACGTCCATGTGGCGTCTTCCTCGTCGGTTAGTGGAAGATGTGTCACCAGGGGTGGAAACTCTTCCTTTCTCTTTTTCCTCTGTTGGGTGGTCGAGTCTGCTCGGTGGTCATCTTTTTGGTGGCAGGCTGCTCTACTGGTGGCTTTTTGTCCGTCTTTTCGGGGTTTTTCTTCTCCGATTTCTTTGCGAGTTGTTTCTGGAGAGCTATCAACTCGTCGAATCTGGCATCCATCTTTTCGCTCATTCGTCGAATCTCCGTATTCAGCTCTGCCTTCTGTTGTGCGATCACCTCTTCGTATTTTTTGTTGTTTGCATCAACGTTTGCTGCAAATTCTTTCATCAGGGTTCTGAGTCGGTTGATTTCTGCGTTGGCCTTTGTCAGCTCGTCTTCGCTGGCGGCATCCTCTTCAACCCGCTGACGTTTGGTAGTGCCCCCGCCTTCGGCGCCTGGGACGTCTTCGTCCATGTCCTCGACTTCCTGGGTGGCCTCGATGTTCTGGGAATCCTCGACTTCCTGGGTGGCTTCGGTGACGTTCTCGGTGGTCTCGACGTTCTGCGTGGAGTCCTTGCCTTTTGACTTCTTTTTCTTTTTTCTTATTCTACGATTTTGGATCGTAAAACCGTCTTTTCCATCTTCCTGGTCGCTCGAGTGGTCATCGCTGCTCTCTTCAGGGTGCTGTAACAGGAGGGACTCTTTAGAGTCTGCATATCTTGGCGGGGAAAGCGCCTTGGATCTGGGGGGTGACCGAGATCTGACTCGTGTCATCTTTGGTTGGGAGCGGTAACCTAACTTTTAGAAGAAGCCTTTTTTTCAGCCGATTGGCCCGACACCACATCGACTTCAGGGTTGGCTCCCTGCACAACAGCGCGGTAGTTCTCGTACCTAGACAGAACTAGGTACGGGATCCTCTTGATTTTCTCAACTCTCTGACCTTAGGGGCCGGGGCTGCAAGATGTATTCTAAATAACTACACCTTGCAGTGTCGAGGCACAGTGTTTTAAACTGTACCCATTCCTAACGGAGGCACAGAGAGTATCCCGTAGCGGGCTCACGTCGAGCCCGCTATTGCTTATTCTGCTTTCCAACCCTTGTCTGCAATGTCTCAGAAAATTCAATGAAATCAAACTTCCTGAGTTTCACCACATCCAAGAGGTTGGCTTTTGCCTCTGCTTCCACGTCTTCGCGTCTAGCGAGAGCGAGCGCTCTAGTGTTGCTGTGCTTACATTCACAGCCGTACTAAGAAGTACGTTACACCAAAGCACTTCCCTCTCCTCGACTTGTTGCGCTGCTACTGCTGCTCGTCCGCACTCTGCACGTCTTGTCTCTTCGGCGGCTACCGAAAGACTAGTATATTAAGTATGGAGAACGGTAAGGGTTTTATACCGATCGAAGACAATTGTCTGGAGGAGGAGCGTAGCGACGACTCGAATTATTGTCTGAGATCGGTTACCCTTAACGTTCGACATGCTTATAACGTTTTTTGCACGATTGATACCATTGTAAATTATAAAATTAAACATTTTCGTCATATTGACTAGTTTCATTTATTTTATCAAGATAGATACTTTGGTTGTTAGGTAGTAACTAGGGTGCATAACAACAATGGAGAATTGAGTTTTTATTTAGTTGTCAATAATTTTAAGTATATAAAACTTCGTCCATTACAAGTAAAATCAAATCATTTGTTCTTAAGATACGCCAAACGAAAATGTTGTGCTCAAGTAATAGGGAAAGGGACAATCGGGGGCTGGCCTTCTCAAATTGCCAAATTCTTAAATTTGCCTAATCCCGAAAACTATACTGGCCATTCGTTCAGGAGGACATCAGCAACGCTTTTGGCTAATAAAGGTGTTGATGTCCTCGGATTAAAGCGTCATGGAGGTTGGCGTTCATCGACAGTGGCAGAAAGCTATGTAGAAAATTCTCGTCAAAATAAAATAGATTTTGCCGAAAAAAGATTGTGCAATACTAGTAATACTACTAATGTATGCGATTCTGCAGGAGTTTCTGTTAGAAGTGAAACCACAGCCCAAACAAGTGGGATTTCATTAAATAATTTAACAAATTGTACCATAAGTTTCAATATTAATAAATAATTCGTTAGTTTTATGTTACATAAAAGGACCTATCATTTCTACCCAAGTTACGAGTTCAATTGATACCTTGTTTTCACTTCAATTTAATACACACACCTATCTTTAGCCAACCAACCTACATATCTTTATATCATATCAGCCTCCTCTTGTAAATTATACTACTTATCATAATTTCAACACTACTGTGATATCAGACCTCCACACACAATAGACTACCCAATTTACTCTTACAATTAGTACATTTAAACCATTTTTCATTCATAGTAAACTCAACTTTCATCAACACAGTTGGACTCGATTCCATTTTAAATTCGAACCACAATCATCAACCTTTACACATAAATAAAACATTTTAGCAAAAAGATTTTCCCACTTAATTACTGAGTCCCAGATGTTCCTATACATAAATGGATCCATTTCCGCCAATTTATTTATTTTCATTATTATTATGTATAGTTGGTTACATACAATCTGGCTACTGCTCCATCCACATTATAAAATTCATTTAATACAACCTACAAAATTGGGGTAAACTTTATTATAGCCACATCTTTGTTGATGATAGTTATTATTGTTGGAAATTTAAAAAAAAAATATCATATCACAATCAGTTGGCGGAGGTAATACATGGTAACCATTATGTCACATTGTTCGGTTTGATCTTTGACACCTTTCAGAAACATCACTCAACTTTCGTTCAGTTGCCATAAAGTCATCGAAATGTAAACTCAATTTTTTTGCATCCCACATGTTGGGAATTTAAATACCTTACCTTAGGGCATTATTCCTGTTGCCTTGTGCCCATCACAAGGCATTTTAAGTAAATATGCATCTGTAAAGCATACATTTTATATTTGAAGGGTTATTACCCCTATATTTCTTTGGTGGCTCAGCTAGCATCCAGACTGTGAGTATAACCACTTGTTTTAAACCTTAGTCAGAATTTAAATATCAATTTTACATTAATAGAATAGGTTATACTTACTTTTAGGTCTTACACTGATGATGATTTTGTAATAAAATCGAAAACGTTTTGTTCTGATGTAGCCCTTTAGGGATTTTAATAAATTTTATACCTTTTACAAAGGATTTATTCCAATTTTCGTTAGTTTTCTTTATTCTTTCAAAAAATAAATTAAAATTAAGAGATTTTTTAACTCGACGGTAAGTGAATTACTTACCGTCGAGTTGGAGTACTTACCGTCGAGTTGGATTACTTACCGTCGAGTTGCTAGTAAATGTCAGCTACTGACGTAAAATCTGTCACGGTAAACAGTCAAAAATGATCAATCGTGCAAAAATAAACATTTCCTTTCTAAATTAATCATAGTTTTATAAATTACGATAATATCTGAGGCGAAAGAACTTTCGTGACATCACCAAAACATTTATCAGAATCGTTTGCTCTTGGAAATTTTATATAACTTAACATGAGGAATTTCTATGCGGTATTATTCAGTCTCTATTAATTTGTTTTATTAAAAAGAAAAACGTAACAAAAAATTATTGTAATTACAGATGGTCCAAACACTTCATATACTGAAATAGTATATTAAGTATGGAGAACGGTAAGGGTTTTATACCGATCGAAGACAATTTTTGGAGGAGGAGCGGGGCGACGACTCCAATTATTGTCTGAGATCGGTTACCCTTAACGTTCGACATGCTTATAACGTTTTTTGCACGATTGATACCATTATAAATTATAAAATTAAACATTTTCGTCATATTGACTAGTTTCATTCATTTTATCAAGATATATACTTTGGTTGTTAGGTAGTAACTATACTCTGTTCGCAAATTGTTAAGAGCTCAGTACAAGTTTGACCCCCATTAGTGGGCTCAAATACAGAGAGGACAGGTAAAATGATATAATAACGGAATCCAACCTAAAACTGTCAGTTTAAGATGTTTTCGACTAACCCACCTTGTATCTGAAGGAATACAATAGACCTGTAAAAGTTAAATCGGATTATGTAGGTACATTTGGGTACAGATGATTGACCAGGGCCGTAGAGTATATAATTAAAACATTTATTTAAACTAAATAAATATATTTTTTAAACGGTAACTACGTAGGTAAATTGTATTTTTGTTTTAATAAAATTTCTATATTTTATTCAAAAATAAACAATTAAAAAATAAAAAGTTACTTGCAATTTGTAAAACATACATTTATTTAATTAATACCTATTTTTAAATTATACAAACTAGTCCAATCATTTGGTAGTTTTACCTGGAAAGTTTTCCGGGAGTTTTGAAAATTGGTAATTTAATGGATTTCGGTATGCTTTTTTCGAATTTCAACTTTGCTACCTTGTATCTCCGCCGCCATATTTAAAAATGGCGCCTAATAACAGTGTTTTGGGAATATCTTCTTTTTGACGCATTTTACGAAAAAACATTTATGCAAAAAATTAAACTAGAAAAAATTTCCCACAATTTACATAATTTTACTTTTTTCATAAAATTAATCGTATTTGGCGTACGAGCGCTGCAAAATATATTTCAATAGACGTTTTGAAAAAGACTCATTTCCACACCACCTGGAGGTAGAGTAAGCGGCGCGTTTTTTTTTATTGTGGTTTCCCCTGTAGGCCTAATCCACATATGATGTATTTATTAATTTACAAATTTAGGGCAATCTCCTTCGTTTTGCAGTTCCTGATATACCAGGAACGACTTCGTCCTAAGCATCGATCGAGATATCGCAGACCGAAATTTAGTAGGGAATTTTTTCTAGTTTCATTTTGTACATAAATGATTTTTTCGTAAAATACGTCGGAAAGGATGTATTCCCAAAAAAACTATTATTTAGCGCCACATTTTGAATATGGCGGCGCGAGCGGCGGAGATACGACGTAGCAAAGTTGAAATTCAAAAAGAGCATAAAATCCACAAAATAACCAATTTTTAAAACTCCCGGAAAACTTTCCAGGTAACTCACTTTTTTTTCGACTATTTGACTGACCTAAATTACGATTACCAAACTATTCAAATTCAAAATAAACAGGATCATCTTCGGAATCCGAGTCGTCTTGCAGGTTAATAATTATCGGTTGTATCTCTACAGTCGCATCAATTATGTTGTCAAGATCCCACATTTTTTGTTCTTCTTCCATTACATGCCTTACTGCATCTCGCCAGTTTTGTTCTGTAATATGTTCTAAAGACTCATATAACAATTCACGCACAGCTTGTATTTTATATGATGTATTTTTTCTAGCCACATAACCTTTCATTTGGGCCCAAATGAGTTCAATTGGATTTAACTCACAGTGGTAGGGTGGAAGTCTAAGGACTGTGATGTTTCGCCTTTCCGCCATTTTGTCAACTACATATTTCTTGTACTTAGATTTGTGTTGCCGGGCAATTTTTAAAAGTTCTGCTTTAACCATTCCTACTTCGTAGGGCAGAGACTTATTCCGCAGCCAGTCAAGGACATCTTGTTTCTTCCACGCAGTCGTTGGAAGTCTTTCTACTAGTCTGGAATGATAAGGTGCATTGTCTAATACTATAATTGAATTTGGTGGTATATGTTCAATCATCTGCTCAAAATACTCTTCGAAAACATCAGCTGTCATCTCCTCGTGATAGTCTTTTGTGCTTTTGGATTGAAATTTCAGCAAACCATCCATAAGAAATCCTTTTTCACTGCCAATGTGAGAAATTATTAATCTACTACCTTTACCAGACGGTGGGGAAATACCAGTAGACCAACCTTCTAGAAACGCTTGCCTGGAGCTTAATATATTTTTATCTGACCAAATTTTTGTTAGAGTATGACCTGCATTTACCCAAGTTTCGTCCTGATAGTAGATTGGCCTTCCTTCAGCCCGGAATTTTCGTATGGATCTTAGATAATGTCTTCTCCAACATATTATCTCTTCGCGGTCAATCAAAACTGATTTTCGGTCTGATTTCTCCCACCGGAAATTTAATTCCTTTAAAACTTCCCACAATTTGGTTCTTCCGATATTAGGCAAATCAGGATCGTCTTTAACTTCTTGTAAAATTTTGTTAAGGTTGGGTATTTCTTTTTTGAAAAAAAAAACCGTGAATTTTCCTTCGAATAATATTTTTGGCAAATTCATTAATTTCAACAGGCTTTTTTCCCCTCTTCAAGTGTTCATTTGTGTTTAGGTTAGCTATACCTTGTTTTTTTCTTTCTGATAGGAACCTATATATTGTTGACTCTGCTACGCCCGTCATGTTGGCACAACTCTCGATTATGTTCCGAACAGTGTTTGTGGGATTCTGAAAAACCAGAGCATCGTGAACGTTCAGGACAATAGTCTTCTCTCTTGGTGAATAGACAGACTTACTGACTGTACGCAATAGCACCGGTGTAAAACTTGATGACGTTGATGATGATGAAGCCATCGCAAGCAATAACAAAAACAAGCACGAACGAAAGGTAAAGTATATGTTTGTAGGAATATGGAAAAAAAGAATTTGTGTGTACTTTGTACGTACGTATTATATAATTTCAACGAAATAAATAATATACTTAACAGGTTAGTTGTATTTTATTTAAGTATTAAACTAACTTTCTTACGTACCACTTTCAAAAGTTTTTTATTAAAACAACCAAAAATTAAAAAAAAAATATGAATCATCCCGGACCTCTCGATCTCTGGTCCAATGCTCTACTAACCAAGCTATCGAGCCCCTTGTAAGTAACGAGTAACGTCTCACATATAATTACACAACACGGTGACAAATAGATCAAGTGAAGTATAAAAATGTTGTACCTAGTTATTTTATTATCTTACTACCGACGAAGACAAATCCGAAGACACAAAAATTATAATAAATAATACATTTACTAAAAACACGAATATATTCTTTTAATGACTTATTTGCGCTGATATATACATACCTACCTATCTTGAAAGATTAGCAACGTCTGTGTGCGCATGCGCCAGGGAATTAAAAAATTTCACTCACGATCGTAAAGAAGTATAACTTCAAAAACACTACTCACGCACTGCACAAAATTCGCAAAAGAAATTAATATTCGATTAAATGCGGTAAAAACGTACTAAACAAAAAAATTGTTTTCTTTCCTACATAATAACACCCTTTCAATTCAAGTTTCGAATATAAACTGAGGCGAGGCCAAAGCGCCAAAGACGGTGTCTCTATACCTATTCTCAGCTTCAGGTAGGAATTCCAGAGGTATTGCATATTATTGTACTTGTACAGAAGTCAAAATTTTAAGTTTCTTCATAAGTCACGTCTTAACATTAAATAATGTACATTGAAGGTTAGTATTGAAATATGAAAAGAGATCTCTAAAAATCTTATTTACAAAAATTTTTAACGGTTAAATTATCAAACATTAGCCGTGAACGTTTTAATTCTTTTTTGCTAAGTAAATAATTATTAAAAACGTTATTTTATTCAAAATAGAATATTGATAAACATTTTGGAAAGGAAATTAAATGTAAATCCACATTAATTTTAATGAATAAATACCTCAGGAACCTCCGCCTATGATTTTACGACACTTACGGCCGTTTTATGACTTTGACCCTCATTTCGTGCTCTTAAGAATTTGCGAACAGATATTAGGGTGCATAACAACAATGGAGAATTGAGTTTTTACTTAGTTGTCAATAATTTTAAGTACAATTTTCATTATTATAAATTAAAATATGAGCGAAAGTGAATTTGAAGAAATTGAACGGGCTTGGGAAGAAGGGTGTTCCGTAATTATTCCCGAAAAATCCAAAATCCGTTATCAAAATACCTACCAAAGTTTTAAAAAATGGTGCGAAGGCAAATTTAAGAATCGAAGAAAAGACTCTATTGGCATATTTCGTTCAAAGACATATGCAGTTGAAAGCTCCTGGAAGCCTCTGGGCAGAATATTCAATGATTAAATCCACCGTTTTTTCTTTATGATGGCATTGATATTTCCAAGTTTTCAACTTTGATCGCGTATTTGAAGAAAAAAAATGTTGGATACTACTAATGTATGCGATTCTGCAGGAGTTTCTATTAGAAGTGAAACCACAGCCCAAACAAGTGGGATTTCATTAAATAATTTAACAAATTTTACCATAAGTTTCAATATTAATAAATAATTCGTTAGTTTTCTTTATTCTTTCAAAAAATAAATTAAAATTAAGAGATTTTTTAACTCGACGGTAAGTGAATTACTTACCGTCGAGTTGGAGTAATTACCGTCGAGTTGGATTACTTACCGTCGAGTTGCTAGTAAATGTCACCTACTGACGTAAAATCTGTCACGGTAAACAGTCAAAAATGATCAATCGTGCAAAAAAACAATTTTATATTCATACTGCAACTAGATCTTTGATGAATATTTTTTCGACAAAGAATTGAATACCTCGTATTATTTCTTTGTATAAGTAAGTACTATCACCAAACAATAGTACTTCCAAAGATACTATCGATCTCAAAAAATCTTCAAAATCAATCTAGCAGCCAACTATTTGACCCCCTTCATATCCAATCATATCTGTATCACGTCGTGTTTCTGCCGCATATATCATTATTGTTCTGATGACTGTTTTCTAAAATTTGCCTTCCATTCCTCGTCCGTTATTTTTATTTCTCCGTATTGTTTCATCCAGGAACCTTCGGTTCTGTTTGTTTTATTCACTTGATCTTTCACTTATGTTTTAAGCTTTCCGTAGATATATTTATAGTGTGATGCCTAGATATTTAACCTCCATGTCTTATTATATTATCTGAGTAGATCAATTGTTATAACCATGCATTTAGTCGTTTTTAAGGACATTGACATGTTAAATTTTCTGGCGCGGTTGTATTAAACTGGTCCAGCAATGTTGTAAATCATCGTCACTTTGAGAGATTAGTGTGGCATCGTCTGCATAGCAGATTATTTTTTCTCCGAATTGGTATTCTTTTTTAATTCTAACTTTTTTATTATTTCATCCATGATCAGCTTTAACAATAAAGGACTCACGGAATCCTCTGCCTTATCCTATTATCCAGCTTGAATTGGGTCAGTTAGTTTTTCTTCTACTTTTAGATTCATTGTGTTATTCTGGTAGATATTTTCGATCGTTTTAATATTCTTATACCTCTCGTCTCCTAGGTACCTCTCTTACGTACAATAAATGGTCTTTTAATTTTACCCCGTTAAATGTCTTTTAAGGTTCATGAAATATAAATATGCCAGTTTTTTGTATTCTAATCACCTCTCTTGAACCAGCCTCATTATAAATATAGCGTCGGTGAACGATCTTCCCGACCCAAAAGCTTTTTGTTCTTCTGCTAATGTTATAATTTTATTCAGTTTGTTTGTTATTACGTTGGTTATTAATTTTAATATTGCGTTTAAAAAATTAACTCCTGCCTAATAATTTTCCAGGTCTGATTTGTCTCCCTTTTTGAAGAGAGAATTCTTGATGTCTATTCTTGTGGTATTTTGTTTTGTTCTATTATTTTTTGGATTAGTTTTAATATTTGATTCTATTTTTTAATTTCTTTAATGCTTCACGCTGTTTATAGTTAAAACAGGAAAGATATTAGTTTGTGTAAACAAACAAGTGAATATTTATTATTATCCAAGAGAACAGAGAACTAAAGTGCTATCTTCCGAGATTTTTTAGACAAAAATTCTAACCTTAATACAATGCTTTCTGAATTAAACGGAATAATTTTTTTTGGATCGTTACACACTGTACCTTAAATAGCTATTAATTCAATATAATATAGTATGCATATGCAGCAAGATAAACAGTACTGAAATGAATATTAAAATCTATATGATTATGTATGTATCTAGCATACATGATATAGCCTTGCAAACATTATTCACGACGACGCACGTTCCCGATAAAATTGATATTAAAGATGCCTTCTAGCCAGTGGCGGATGTACAGGGAGGGAAAATGAAGACTACCCCCCTAACAAAGTCCAAAATTAAAGAAAAAAAATTGTTCAAACATAAAATATATTAGCTGACATGAAATCGAAACCACATAAAGACAAACTCAACCCAATAAACACGCTAGTTAGGAAAATTAAGGAACTTAATGCCTATCACTTATTATTTATGTAATCTACAGTCTCTAATTTAGGGCCGGTTGTTCGAACGCTAATCAACAATGATCACTATCAAATATTTAATTACTGTCACCAAAACTGTCAATGTCAACTTTTATTGGGTTGCTGAAAACATAATTGATTATAATTATGAGATTAGTTAATCAATTAACATAACAATTATTAACATAATTGATTAAGTAATTTCATAATTGTAATCAGCAACCCAAAAAAAGTTGACATTGACAGTTGGTGAGAGTAATTAAATATTTGATAATGATCATTGTTGATTAGCGTTCGAACAACCGGCCCTTAGTCTTTTATGTAATCTCAGTTTATCTTTTTTGTCTTTTGGTTGGTTTTTGATGGGAAGTTTCCCCGTAAAGCAAATTTCCCCTCCAACTGCAAATTTGTAGATCCGCCACTGTATCTGGCACGAAAAAATTATTTAATTCTGGTCCGCAATTCCGAAATGGCAGACGGTGGATCTGTCTGACTCCTTCAGCATTCCCCACATGTAAGCATCTGTTGTCGTTAGTGCTGGTGAGTGGTAACTCCCAAAATGATCGCGCAGTATTCGAAGAGACTCCCTGGTAGTGTAACTGGTTGCCATGTCCTGCTGAAACCATTGTTGATTTTAAGCTTGAACCGTTTTCGTATGACCGAAAGTACCGTATAGTACTCTACCATAAAATAATTTTTTCTGCAAAACTGAGAACCATTCTGAAGCATCTAACATTATCACGACATTCATATTATACTTACGTTATAACGACGTTCGCAAACCTTTCAATACATTTCGACGCCTGACGCATACAAATTTGAGGCATACGAATTGCAGTACTGTTTATTTTGCCGCATATCGTATATTAGCATTGCAAATAGACATTGGTCATTTTATATAATATTCGATATTTACAAATCATTACTTATTAAAAAGTAACTATTCGTGTTCAAAACTAAAAATCGCAATTAATGAAGTTTGACAGAATAGCTTTATATCAGCAGTTAATAAAATTTCGGTCTAAACGCGAAATCTTTATTAAATGCGTGTATTTTAAACGATATCGTAAATATACATTTCCTTTCTAAATTAAACATCGCTTTCTAAATTACGATAATATCTGAGGCGAAGGAACTTTCGTGACATCACCAAAACTTTTATCAGAATCGTTTCCTCTTGGAATTTTTATATAACATAACAAGAGACACGCACCTTTTACAATTGAAGACATTATCAATAAAAATGACATGCGATTAGAATCTGCGCTGGTCTGAAATAACTCTTTTTCTCAATAAATCTTCCGGGAATTGAAAGGGAGCTGAATTTACAGTTCCCTTTTCTTAAGGGTTATTGATTGATTTTCATTTTTAAAAGTGTATTTCAGTTGTATTTTATTTGGGATAAAAAATTTATTTATCATTGTCACTTCATCATCAGAAAGAATTATTACTGAAGCATGAAAACCGTGAATGGGGATTTTGGGATATGTGATTTTGGGATATTTTTTTGGGAATTGGCAACTTTTGATTAACAACTCCATGCAATTGTGAGCATGTGACATCGTTCTCACTGCGGACAGCTTTGAACAGGTGCAGATAATACTCCAAGAGTTCCATACTGCCACAAAAAGCGTTGGTTTTAAAAAATAAATTGTTCAAAAACACCATTTATGACCAATTAGTCCACAGTAAAAATATTTCAGTTGAAGACAAGGATATCGAGAGTGTTGACTCTTATAAATATTTATGCCATAAGATCAGAAGAAGATCGAGACAATCAAATAATCGAGCTTTGTCTTCTTCATCTACCATGTTCTTTCAGAGCGTTGGTTACCTACATAGCTAGTTTATTTTTCTTCACTGCCCCCCTAAAGGCATGCTTGTATGCTATTATTCTATACAAATCTCACAAGTTCTTTAACTATGTAGCCTTTCTTCGACCTGGATTGCATTTGCCTGCTGTTTTCTTTTCCATATTATTTTGTAGCAACCTGTATTTGGGACTTCTCACACATGTCCAAAGTACTCCAGCTTTAACTTCTTGATGCTTATTATAATCTCAGTGGTCTTGCTGAGACATTCTAGTATTGTGGAGTTTCGAATCTTCTTCCCCTATGAAACTTTTAAAATTCTTCTATAGCACCACATTTCGAAAGTCTCAAGGCGATTTAGATCGATTTTATTCACAGTTCAGGACTCGACACCATAAAGCAAGACCGACAATACTTAGCAGCGAAGTAGGGGGATCCGCGTTGTTAAATATGTGGCGACACGCTTCAATTACTATTTTACTACTTTTTAAATGGTAATTTTGGGAGCATATATGGCTATAGAATAACTATTTTGGGAGTATATGGTGTAAACGAGGACGCACTGGTAGCTAACAAAGATGAGTTCTATGAACAGCTCAACGATGAAATCGTCAAAATAGGAAATGCCAGAGAAATTATACTATTAGGAGACCTAAATGGCAGAACAGGCAATAAAAAACAGGATGACGTAGTAGGCAGATACGGCGAGGAAGTACTCAACAATAATGGAACAAGAATAATTAACATCTGTAAACAGAACAATTTAAGAATTATGAACGGCTTCTTCCAGCATAGATGCATTCATAAATATACTCGGACCCAACCTACTATGAACCAGAAAAGTATAATTGATTATCTTTTGATAAAACAACGGAGTCGAATGAAAATTAACGATGTAAGGGTTTATAGAGGAGCAACATGCGGCAGTGACCATCATCTTCTAAAAGCGGAAGTACTGTTCTCCGGAATGAAATCTCAAAAAAATCTAAATCCACGAGAACAAGGAGGAAACAAATTGGCACCAAAAAAGAAATACAACCTAGAAAGCTTACAACAAACAAGCATAAGAACGTTATACGAAAAGCGACTGGACGAGAAACTGAAAGGACAATATACATTTATAAATACGGAACATCTTCATACACATATAACACAATGTATACACGAAGCTGCATATGAGGCATTGGGGGAGTACAAAGACAACATAAGAAATAAACCATACTGGTGGGACTTAGAAATAGCCACCGAAATAGACGATAAGAGAGAAAAGTACCGGAAATATATGAGTACACAGAAAGATTCCGATAAGGTTTTATACAAAGAAGCACAAGCAAGAGTGCGGAAAAAAATCAGACAGAAGAAAAACGAAACGTGGACAAACAAATGCAATCAACTTAACGCCTATATAGGGGGGACAAGAAACACAGAGAGCTGGAAATTCCTTAAAACGTTGAGAACAGATACCAAAAGGGATATAATAACACCGATTACTCTGGAAAAGTGGGATGGCTATTTCAAGCAGTTACTAGTAGAAAATAGAGAAGATTTTATTAAAAACGAAGATCACGAAAGTTTCAATGTAATTGTCAGTGGCTCACCGATTCGGTTAAGACTGGAAGAAGTACGAAATGCATGCAAATCCCTAAAAAATAGAAAAGCGTCAGGGCCTGGCGACATAGCACCAGAACTGCTCAAATACGGTAGCAACACCCTGTATGAATACCTAAGAGATCTATTTAATAGATGTATGAATGGCGAAGTCATACCAAAAGAATGGCAATTGTCTGTAATTTCTACAATACACAAGAAAGGCAGTAAAAATATATGCGATAATTACCGGGGAATATCTGTCACAAGCACCATCAGCAGAGTTTACGGAAAAATTATCAAAAATAAAATAGAAGAAGAATACAAGGACTTAGAGGCCGAAGAGCAAGCCGGTTTCCGCGCTGGCAGATCCACCACTGACCACCTATATTGTGTAACACAGTTAATAGACAAACAAATAGCCTACAATCAAGAACTGCATTTAGTGTACATAGACTTAAAAAAAGCATACGATGCTGTACCACAAAGTAAACTTTGGGAAGCCCTCGAAAAAACTAACATCAGTCTGAACCTCATTAAAGCTGTAAAAAATCTATACCAACATAATATAGCAAAAGTTAAGCTAGGCAAGGAAATCTCGTCAGGATTTGAAGTGAATAAGGGTCTTAAACAGGGCTGCTGTCTATCGCCGACACTATTTAAAATATATTTAGAGCAAGTTTTGAAATCCTGGAAAAGGAAATGTAAGAATATGGGTATACCGCTAAATGATGATAACATGCTATACACTCTATGTTTTGCGGATGATCAGATTCTTATGGCCCAGGATTATCACGATATTGAATATATGACCCGAAAAATCATAGAAGAGTACCGGAACTGGGGTTTAGAAGTGAATACCAAGAAAACGGAATATATGTGCGTTGGAGGTATACAGCAGGATCTAGCGTTGGAAAATGAAATAACTATTAATCACTGTCAGGAATATAAATACTTGGGTCTTACAATTACACAAGATGGAACGTTGGACAAGAATATCCAAGAAAGGTGCACACAAGGAAGGAAAGCTATCGCATTATTGAACAAAATCCTATGGGACCAAAGTATCTCCAAAGAAAATAAACGTAACATCTATAACAGCATTGTTAAGAGCATTATAACATACAGCAGCGAAGTTTGGCCACTTAAAGAAAAATCCGAAAATATGCTCAGAACAACTGAAATGGACTTCTGGAGAAGATCTGCTGGTATATCAAGAATACAAAAAATCAGAAATACAAGAATATTGGAGATAATGGATGTAAAGCATACAATAATGGACGATATAAAAACAAAGCAACTAAGATGGTTTGGCCACGTACAACGTATGGAAGAAGACAGATTACCCAAGCAAGTGCTACGATGGGCACCAAAAGGACGGCGGAAGAGAGGAAGACCTAGGAAAAGCTGGATAGAAGGAATCCATAGGGAAATCGGAGAAAGAGGCTTGAACGAAGACATGTGCTACGATCGAGAGCAATGGCGATTGGGAATCGGAAGACGTCGTAGAACGTTATAAACCGATTATATATATATATATATATATATATATATATATATATATATATATATATATATATATATATATATATATATATATATATATATATATATATATATATATATATATAATGGTAATTATATATATATTATAATATATAATATAAATGGTAATTTTAAATTTAGTTTTTAATAACTTTTTCAAAATGGAATAATATGGGCCATTTAAAATTCACATTTCTTTCTATACAAAACTAGATGTTAATGGCCTGTTCAGTCTCAGTTTATGTACGGGAAACAAAATTCCCCATTAAATAGTTACCTTATCAGACCTTATGTCAATAAATCACTTTTTAAATGCATTCGAAGACGGTTATTAAAACCACATAATAACAAACTGATGTTTGTAATTCAGTCGATTCACAGCCTTGAGCAGAGACATGTTAGGGATAAACTTGGCTAGAGATATGCCACTCAATGCATCGGGTGTAACGTCGACATACGATTGAGTGGTCTAGCCATCTTTGTCAGTCACATGCGCGGGATCGTTTGTTTAAAAGAGATAGATAGACCACCGATCGACTGTTTCCATGCTGTTTCCGCGTTATGCTTTTTTGGTGAGTATGCCGAGTCTACGCTTAATATGTCAATGGCCTTGAGTCGCGTCACACACCAACAGGCGTCGGTCGGTCATAAAACCCTCGCTGGGCAAAACAACAACAAACCCTTACGAGATATAAGCAAAACACGTTTTTTACCAAAAATAAATAAATATATTATTGACAGTGGTTTGCGTTTTATTAATATTATTTCATTTAATTGTTTCCATAAACCACCACGGAACACATACCACCTTAGACATCCTGCTTAAAGGGGCTCTGGCCTGCTTAATTCTTGATCTAATTTCATCGTGACTATCTGCATTACAATTTAACTGATATCAAAGGTAAACAATTTGATCAACTTGTTCAAGTTTGGTATTATTTACGTATATATAGACGGTTTTGCTTACTTATTAAGAGTATTTTGGTTTTTCGTGTGTTCAGATACAGACCTGCTTCCTTACAGTTCTCAACGACACTCAAGTAATGTTTGCAGATCTTCTTGAGTATAAGCTAGGTGTACTGTGTCGTCCACTTATCGCAAATTATTGATCACTTCACCATTTACAATAATAATTATTCCTTCTTGTTTTTCAGAAAGTGTATTTCTGAAAATTCTTTCGGACTAAACGTTAAAAATTAAGAGCGACAAGTGGCATCCCTTGCAGCACTCCACTTTTAATATTAGAAAACTGTGATTCCAAACCGTCTGCTAAAACTAATGTTGATATCAATACAAATTTGCCATTATGCGAACGTCTCTGCCATCCAAAGCAATGTCTTTTAGAACTTTGATCAATATGGAGTGCTTAACATGATCAAATGCCTTTTGGAAGTCAATAAAGTAACAGTAGATACATATCGACAGATATATCACGATATCTTTTAGCAAGTACGTTCATTCCAAACAATGCCTCTCTCGTCCTAAACCCATTACGGGAACTAAATTTAGTGACACTTAGGTATTCCTCGCATTTATTATATAAATTTGTAAATAGAGCCATATATTAAGTTCACAAAAAATATTAATAAATGACTTAAAAAACTGATGGTTCTTGCTGTTGTTTTCTTAGGTAGGTGTCAGCTGGTATAAATGGTCTTGAAAAACAAAGTTTTTCAGCCTCTAAAACATTGCTACCAATTATAAGATTCAATATTTCACTAGTAATTTCATCAGGTCCTGTCGCCTTGCCATTTTTTGATGGTGGAATGACTTAATTACCCCAGATCGTGTTATAAGGGGTAAATAATATCCGGAGATTAACTAATCCTATCGTCCTCTTATAGGTTCGTAATGTAATTTTTTAATTAATTCTCTAAATTAGCCCTCTACTTCAAATATTACTTTACCATGTTCATCATGTAGCAGTGCAGTTTGTCTCGTATTGAAGATAACAGCCGCTTCTTTCACTTTTTTTATACTTAAATGCTAAATGTGTCGTATATATTTTCGATTTAGTTTTCGATTTTTATGAGACTGTTTGGCTATTTATGTAGACTTTTTGCTTTTCGTTTTCGAGCTTGTCGTTTTTCAATGGAGCTGAAAAGAAGGACACCGTCTGCCATTTCGGAATTGCGGACTAGAATTAAAGATTTTTTCGTGCCAGAGGCAGCGACGGATCTAGAAATTTGCCTTGGGAGGGGAAATTTGCTTTAGGGGGGAACTTCCAATCAAAAACCAACCAAAAGACATAAAAAAGATGAACTGAGATTACCTGAGAAACTGAGAAAAACTGAGATATAAAGGCAGTACCTTACTTGTTTTGTTTTCATAGTTAAAGATCATAAAATATATTATATTTAAATGCTAGTAAATTTTCAAAAAATAAGGATACAAAAAACAATGAATCTTTTACAGATTTATATCTTAAACCAAAAATATCAAGTGTAATTTAGTACGATTTCCACAATGCCTGCGGTTCTTGTGATTACATCTCATTGACGTTATTTTCTCGAAAAGTAGCTACTGACCCTTAAGGTTGTAAAAAATACGAGAGCAAAGCACAGAGAAGAACGTGCCTGTCACTAACAACCAGGCGTAGGGCCACTAACCCGAAAACTAAATGGCTAACGATACGAAAACATGAAAATATAAAAACAGTATCAGCAAAAGAATTTTCCTTAGCGCGCCAGCGGAGATGTCATGCACTTTTCTAGTAACTGCTCGTGACAGCCGGAGATTTTTCTTTAACGGTTGGGAGACCGTAGTATTCCACCCGTGAAAATTTTGGTTATTGCTTTTCTTATTACTGAACGAAGTCGGTCGGCTCTACGAGTCGTGTTCTTTTCGAAAATGGAAAGTTAAAGAGCGAAAATGGAAGAGTTACTACTTTTTGTGAAATATCGACTATAAATTTGAAAAATGGAAATATTGAAAACCTAATATTTAAATCCGTGTAAGCTAAATTTTAATATTCCTCGAAAATGCGAAGTCTAAACTGTTTGAAGACATATGTTTTTTGAGCACGATATATACACTTACGTCTATTCTTTCTGTATCTGTTAAAAAACATTGATTATTTCTCTTTTGAACCATCACTCCCAGTGGAGTGTTGAGGCGCATCTGCGTTTCTTGGCCGGTCGTGTAAGACGGCTGGTGGCCAGCCCAGCGTATTTTCTTTGTGTTTATTCTCTGGTTAATCTGCGTTCCAGTTCCTTCCATTCTCTTCTGTTTCTTGTAGTGTTTTTACTTCCTCCCACTGTTGTGTTCTCTGGTTAGTGTTTTCTTCCAGATATTACCTGATCGTTCCAGGTTTCTTACTTGTCCCCTCAGGTTGATATTCCATGCCTATCTTATGATGTTATTAAGATCTTTCCTTAATGTATGGCCAATCCATTTTCATTTCTTCTGCTTAACTGCTGTTTATTATACTGGCTTGCTTTGTTATGTTTCATAGTTACACATTCGTGATTTTATTAGGCCAGTAAATTTCTAGGATTT
This sequence comes from Diabrotica virgifera virgifera, assembly GCF_917563875.1. Lineage (NCBI taxonomy): Eukaryota > Metazoa > Arthropoda > Insecta > Coleoptera > Chrysomelidae > Diabrotica > Diabrotica virgifera. The sequence goes on from NC_065446.1 coordinate 204,910,672, forward strand.
TTCTTAAGACATTTATAACAGTCTATAGTCTCTTTGTTTTGCTTCCATCATGCTTCCAAGTTTCTGCTTTATAGCGGAATATACTTTTGACACAGATATTGAATACATTGATTTTTGCTGCTTGTGATATTTCACTTGTTTGTCATATTTTATTTCACTTCGTTATTCTTGATTTTATGATATGTCTTTCGTGCATCCTCCTTTTCTTTCCATGGTTGATCCCAAATAGGTTACTTTCTCTATTTCTTCAATTTCTTTACCTTTTATTTTTATTTTGTAATTTGCGGGTTATCGTTTTTTAAGATTTCTGTCATCTCTGCATTTGTCTGGAGAACAATCTTGTCGAAACACTCTGTTAGCTTATCGATTTTTGTTTGCATGTGATTGCGGTATTCTGTTAACAGGCAGACGTCGTCAGCAAATTCAAGATCTTCAAGCTGATTGCTATTCTTTCTCTGATGACATCACTCGTGTTGTGATCTAGCTTTGTGCTCTCCAAAAAAAGGGTTTGATCAGGTTAATATTATTTATTGGTAGTCCATATTATCTTCTATTGACTTGATCGAAAATCTTTTCTTCAATAGTCTAAATTCACATTTATTGTTACCCCTAAGTTTCTTGTCCAATTCTACTTTCATTCTTCCGAGCAGGATTTTTGTAACCACCTTGGATGTGGCACTTAGTAATATTATTGCACGCCAATTTTTACAGTTACTCAGATCTCCATTTTTTGGAATTGTTATTTGGGCAGTTTTTCGTTGATTCATATTTTATTCAGAAGTTTATGTAGCATATCTGTATGTGGATTGTTCAGTGTCTGCTTTTTTTATCAGGTTGATGGTATATTATCTATTTCTGCTGATTTGCCATTCTATAATAATTTAAATGTGTTGGCAGTTTTTTCTCTTGTAATTGCCCCAGTGTATAAATTTAATTTTTGTATTTCATCATCTTGTATTTCAATTTCATCATCGAGTTTTGGGGTGTCAGTTGAGGGGTCTACCCCAAAATCCCGACAGCCAAAATCCCGACAGCCACAATCCCGACGGCCAAAATTCCGATACGCCAGGATCCCGACAGGCCAAAATCCCTACAGGCCAGAATCCCGACAGGTTTGATAAGTCTCTTTTTAACATATAATTACATTTATTTCTTGTTTTTTGATTATGGTCATCTATTTTTTATTTTTTGTTACTAAACAAAAGTATTTTGTATTAAACAAAAGTCGGAATTTTTACTTATGCGAGGATTGTTGCATGTCGGGATTTTGGCCTGTCGGGATTCTGGCGTGTCGGGATTCTAGCGTGTCGGTGTTTTGGCCGTCGGGATTTTGGCTGTCGGGATTTTGGCTGTCGGGATTTTGGGCGGCACCACAGTTGAGATATCATGCACGTTTTTAGTGACTGCTCGTGACAGCCGGAGATTTTTCTTTAACGGCTGGGAAACCGTGGTTTTCCACCCTTGAAAATTTTGGTTATTGCTTTTCTTATTACTGAACGAAATCGGTCGGCTCTATGAGTCTTGTTCTTTTCTAAACTGGAAAGTACTTGGACGTAGTCAAAGATGGCGCCGGGCATACAGACGTGTGTCCAATGTGCTGATAATTTTATTGTAAATAATAAGTATATCGTTTGCGATTTGTGTATTAAACCATATCATTTGCATTATGCTAAAGTGAAAGATCAAGTGTTAAAAATAAAACAAGATTGTGTTAATTTAAAGTGGTTTTGTGGCAATTGTTTTACGATAGCTGAAAATAGACTTAACAAAAACGAGTCTGAATATCAACTTAATGAAAAGAAAACAAAAGAAGTATTGGAAAAAACTTGTAAGTTAATTGATCTTATTGAAAATAATGGTACACTAACAGTCAGCGTCAATGGAGCGATGTTGTAAAAACGAAAAAAACCGAACTACTTATTATAAAACCAAAAAATCAAAATCAAAATTGTTTAACAACAAAAACTGTATTAGCACAAAAATTTAGTCTAGTTGATATAAATGTGTCGGTTGAAAATGTTAAATCTTGTGCTAAAGGGTCGATTGCAATTCATTGTAAAAATAAGGATTCTTTTTTAATTTGAAAATTAATGCTGAAAAAGTTCTTGGAGCAGATTATGAGATAAAAATTGCAAGTATATCTAAACCTAAGATCAAGATCATAAATGTCCACGAAAAAGACATTGAAGATATTGACAGCTTTGTTGATAGTTTGAAAAGAAAAAATACATATAGGATGGAATAGCTACAGATTTTTTGAACACGTAAATATTATTCGTTGTTTTCGGTGCTGGAAATTTGGACATTTCGCAGATAAATGTACTTCACAGGATGTTTGTCCATTATGTGGAGGTCAACACAAAAAAGATGAGTGCAGAATTACTAACGATAATTTTACTTGTGTTAACTGTAAATATGCAAATAAAATTCTAAAACTTAAACATGTTAATTACAACCATAATGTATTTGATAGAAATTGTAGTAGTTATCAAAGACAGTTATTAAAAGCCAAAGAAAGAATAGGGTATAATATCTAGCCATCAAAGACGCTTTCAAATATTACACGTACAAATAAAAAGTGTACAGATAATCTACTTCTTTCTTGTATTAATGCTGAAAGTTACTATAAACATTGCGATGAAATCAAACTTTATATTCAGGTATATGACCCACACATTTTATGTTTAACGGAAACTTGTATCACTAGCGATTTTTCAGATTCTGAGCTACAGATCCCTGAATATGTAATGGCGCGTTGTGATTCTAGTAGTCGTCATACAGGAGGAGTTCTAATTTATACGAAAAAATACGTAAAAGTCAATAATATCAAAACATTTATTATTGACAAGAGCTTGTGGGTTTTGTCTTTGGATGTTGTAATTAATGGATCATATTATGGAATAGTGGGTATTTATAGATCGCCAAGTGGTAGTATAAGTGAATTCATTGATGTATTTTTCAAGTGGATGGATGATTATTATGAATCACATAGTATAAAAAAATAGTTGTAGTATAGTCATTGCTGAAGATTTCAACATACATTATGATAAAAATTGTCAGGCTAAAAGTAAATTGAAACAATATATAGAATATAATGGAATGCAGCAACTTGTAAATGAATATACAAGAATTTTTAAAGATTCAAAATCTATGATTGATCTTGTCATAAGTAATGACTATACGTTAACTGCTAATGTAGAAAAAAATTACATAATATCTGATCACTGTATTGTCCATGTGCTCAATAATAAAGTAACTAAAAGTGAAGTCACTGAAACAAAAAAAATTCGTTCTAAAATATTATATAATAATATGGCAAACATGTTGATTGAAAAAGATTGGGCATATCCTTCGGTAAAAACCGATGAGGTTACTGATACTTTCATCAGTAATATCGCAGATGTTTTGAATAGAGTGTCACCAATTAAAACTGTGGAAGTTAAGAACTTTGGTAATAAATGGTTTGACAACACTTGTAAATTGGCAGTTAAGAATAAAAATCTTGCTTATAAAAGATTTTTGTTTACAAACGATTGCGTAGATTGGAATAACTATAAAATTGAAAGAAATAACTGTGTTAGAATTTTAAAACAAGTTAAAATTAGATTTTATGAGTCAAATATTGATAGGAATAGGGGTAATTCTAAACAAATGTGGAAACATCTCAAACAGTTAGTAGGAACTAATAAAACTATATCACAATTTCAAAGTCTTGAACATGAAGGTGTAACATATAGTGTAAATTTGGCAAACATATTAAATCAATATTATGTTGATAGTATTAAAGATATTATTGTAAGTTTTGACCAAAATAGTGATATTAATTTAAATTTGCAGACAGTTGTTTCATCTGATGTAAATTTTGAAACTTTTGAGAGCATATCACTAAACCAATTATATGATATAATCAAATTTCAATATCAAAAAAAAGTACGGATGAAGTAGGTCTTGATATTATCAAAAATCTATTTCATGTGTTAGGTTATCCTTTATTAAATTTAATTAATATGAGTTTAGAGAAGGGCCTGGTGCCCAAGCAATTTAAAATATCAACTATAGTTCCTGTTCCAAAAGTTCCTAATACTAATAAACTTGATCAATTACGTCCAATAAATAAGCTCCCATTTTGTGAAAAAGTTTTAGAAATTGTGGTGTATAATCAGCTGATTAAATATATTACTTCAAATAATATCCTGTATAATTACCAGTCTGGATTTAGAAATTCTCATTCATGTGAGACCGCATTACAGTTAGTTGTCTCAGATATGAAAAATATTTTAGATACGACAGGGGTCGGTATATGCGCAGTTTTTATAGATCTCAAAAGGGCATTTGAAACAATAGATCGTCATATACTTCTTTTGAAATTAAAGAAATATGGTTTTAACGGGGCAGTTTTTAATTGGCTGGAAAATTATCTGTCAAATAGGTACCAAAGGACTAAATTAAATAGTGAAATGTCAAATCCACAGTTAAATGATATTGGTGTGCCGCAAGGCAGTGTACTTGGACCTCTACTTTTTATATTATACATTAATGATTTGGGAAACGTATTAAGTAAATGTAAAATTCATCTTTTTGCTGATGACACATTAATATATTTTTATGGGGAAGATTTTGTTGATGTAGTGGACACGATGAATCGTGAATTGCATTTATTAACTGAAAGATTTAAGTTAAACAAATTGAAAGTCATTGAGTTAAAATCCAAATACATGTTTATTGGTAATAATACTCTTTTCGGGAAATTCTTAAGTTTGGATGTTCACATTAAATTAAATAATGAAAACATTGAAATGGTTCAGGAAATAAAGTATTTGGGATTCATATTGGATAGGGAACTAACTTTTAGTAAACATGTTGATTACATTTGCAGAAAGATAGGGAAAAAATAGGTTTTTTTCGAAGAGTATCACCATTTTTGACATTTCAAACTAAATTAACAATTTATAATTCGTTAATATTACCTCACTTTTTATATTGTTGTTCTTTGATTTATACAGGATGTTCTAATTATGACAGGCTTCAAATTCTCCAAAATAAGGCTATGCGAGTAATATTGAGATGCAATCGATATACTCGAATTCAAGATATGCTGAAAACTTTAAATTGGTTAAAAGTTGAACATTTTATGTATGTCCAATATGTCCAATCTATGACATTTTATTTAACATGGTAAACCATTTATTGCCTGAGTATTTGAACAGTCAGTTGGTCCTGATAGCAAAAGTTCATGAGCATAGCACTAGAGCTGCAAATTCAATAAATTTTTATGTTAGAACAACCAACAAGTCCAGTTCAATGAAAAGCTTGTTTCATAAAGGAATTGTACAGTTCAATAATATACCTTATCACATTAAAAATAGCCATAATGTAACTATCTTTAAGAGATTATTAGTCCATTATATTAAAACTAAGACCTAGAAACCAATTGGCAATGTTTGTTGTAATTCCAGTGTTTTTATTTTTATTTTTATTTTATTTTCTCTTTTTTTTTTCTTTATATATTGAATGTTTCTGATTAATTTAATTTGACAATGCTTATTTCTTTATTTGTTTAGTCTCATGTTTTTAATTTTTGTAATACTTTATGATAATTATACAGCGCTCCTTGCCTTGACAATTCTTATGTAATTTGTACAGGTGTGGAGTGCAATGTTTTTGTTTTGTGTATTATCTATTATGATAAATAAATAAATATCTAGTTAAAGAGCGAAAATGGAAGACTTATACTTTTTGTGAAATAACTACTATAAATTTGAAAAATGGAAATATTGTAGACATATTTAAAACCGTGTAAGCTAAATTTTAATATTTATTAAAATGCGAAGTCTAAACTGTTTGAAGGCATATGTTTTGGTGTAATTCAGCATAAAATAGGATTACTTTTATTCTTTCTGTATCTATTAAAGAGCATTGATTATTTCTCTCTTATTTCTCTTGGTCGGTGGCGTAAGACCGCTGGTGGCTGGCTCAGCGCATCTTTTTTGGGTTTATTCTCTGTTTAATTTGCGTACCAGTTCCTTTCATTCGCCTCTGTTTTTGCTTTGCTTTTCACTTCCCCTATCTTAAGCTGATTCTGTTGGGTTCTCTGGTTACTTTTTTCTTCCAGGTTGATATGATTGTCTTGTGATGTTATTAAGATCTTTGATTAACGTATAATTAATGTCCATGTCTCCTGCTTAATTGTTGTTATTATACTGGGTTATTTTGTTCTTTTCCATAGTTATATATTCATTATTTTATTAGACCAGTAAATTTTTAGGATCTTTCTTAATGATCTATTTATAAAAGTATGTAGACTCTTTGTTGTGCTTTTGTCGTGCTTTCAAATTTTTGCTCCGTAGAGTAATAGGCTTTTGCACAGGTATTGAATACATACATTAATTTGATTTTGTCCACGATAGACTTTGATAGATAGATAGACTTTTTGAGACATTAAGGAAATAACCTTTCAGGAATTCAAGCAAAAATTGCAAAAAATATGAGATTCATTTACAACATTTCTCCAGAACTTTTCCAGAAATTCTCTAGAACAAACTATTCTTTGAAGAATTTTGGATGTAATTAAAATAAAAGGGCTGTTACTCAGTGATAAACTTTCACATTTTTTTGAAGTTATGCTTCTTTATGATCGAGAGTGAAATTTTATAATGCCGGGCGCATGCGCACACAGACAGTATGTATTTCGTTGTTAATCTTTCAAGATATGTATCATAGATTAAAGTTTTAGTAGGATTGGGTAGAATGCGATCCTACTCTTCAAAAAATATGTCACGTATTTCAGCGCCACCTGATTAATTGGAAGGGTACCATAATCTAGCCTCCACGCTAGGTACATAGCCTCCATACGGGGCTTCCAATATTTTTAATATTTTATTCAAGTGGACAATAAAGGTAAAACACAAACAACTTTTGTTTCTTAATTATTTATTTATATAATGTGACATTTTACATAGAAATATAAGTATTTAATTTGGATTAAGTTATGTTTACTTGTTGAACTTTTCCACCGTCTGCACACAACAGCTGACCGGAGCCATTAGACCTAACAACAAAACGCGAAATAAAATGTGTTTTTTAAATCCGTTTTATAAACAGTACAATCAGAAAATCTCTACCTTACAATCAGAAAAACTTACCTTTATGTTTAAAAAGGTACTCGAATACAGACTAACAAACATATCAAAAAACACGACTGAATAATATTATTCTTTTTATGGTAACACAAACAAACACTAAAATAATACACCGACCATAATGACTGAACACAGACAGCGCAGGATTTGTCAAAAGTCATGTTCCACCAATCACGACGCAGAAATCAGCGCCTCGCACACCCTCTGATTAATTGTAAGTAAACTAAATACTATTACATTTTTTTACTAGAGTGCGCGGGGCATGATATGTATGTATCAGCGCTGTCAGCGCAAATAAGTCATATTATATCATATAAAAGAATATATTAGTGTTCTTAGTAAATTTATTATTTATTATGTTTTTGTGTCTTTGAACACTTTTTTTTCTTCCTCGGGAATAAGATATTTTATAATAATAGTAAGTATATTTAAAGTATTTTTGTATACTTCACTTTTGGTCTATTAAATTTGTCAGTATGTATGAGAAATCTTGTAACATGTCAAAGAAAAAGGGATATAGCTCAGTGGTAGAGCTTGTGACCGGAGATCAAGAGGTCCCGAGTTCAAATCCCGGACGATTCATATTTTTTTTTTATTTTTGGTATCGTTTCAATAAAAAATTTTTAAAAGTGGTAGGTAAAGATAGTTAGTTTAATATTTAAATAAAATACAAATAACCTGTTAAGTTTAATAATAGAAATATAACTTCTTACGTGTGTACAAAGTACACACACATTCTTTTTATAATATGTATTACATATTCTATGCGGCCTTTTAATTTGTTCTTATTCTGTTTAACTAATCATTTATTCAAAAATATTGATGAATTAAAACTGTTAAGTGTATGCTAGACTTTAGTTTTTGTTCTCTAAAATTTAATTTTATTTCCAATCTAACGGTGGGTCGTACTGAAAGGGCACGTATTTTCATTTTTCCAATATATGTAATATTTATGTTAACTATTTATTTTGTATAAAATTAATATTTGTACAAAGGGTTAATAAAAAAAGTAGATATATACTTCGTACCACTTTCAGTGGTATAAGTGGTATTCAGTCAAATTTGAAAGCTTTCCGTATAAAATATGCTATTAATATTACAAAAAAATCTAACACTATTAATCCAGAATATACAATAGGTATAGTATTATATTTACAAATAATTTTAGAATTATAACAGTACATAATTAGTTTCTGGCCTATAATAATTGTGTTTAATGACTGTACAAATATTACGCACATTATTAATTTGAATACAATTAATTTATTTTCAATAAATATATAGAAATGATTAGCTCTTTTGTCAATATTACCTATTCATCTTTTTTTTTTGTAATATAATGGATTTATTTTCGATTATAATAATTAATTTTGTGCATAAAAAATTACTTTTAATCAACAACAAACGAACCAAATAGTAGGGGAGGAAAGTATAATAAATTTGCTGTTACTCTAGCGTTATGGAGACCGATTGGGTTGTGAAGAGTAGGTCCTAAAATCAAAAGAGGTTAAGTTAAGTTTTCCATAAAGCGGGGGACTTTCAATTTAATTTTATATTTCCAACAATCGTTTTTTCCGATTATAGCGCCATCTATCCATAATTCGAAAAAATATCTCGAAAAAACTTACTTATTTTTGCTTAAAGAATCCAAATCTGCAATAAAAATTGGGGGCTCCTATTTAAGATTTTACAGTAACCCCCAAACCACCTTCGTGGGTGGTCGTATTTGGTGCCATTCGATAGATTTTTCAGAAATATTGAATACGTGTATTTTGCAGTTTTTCGATCTGATGTTCATTTTCTGAAATATCGCGGGGTTCGTATTTAAAATTTTTAATTTACCTCCCCTCTTCGTGGGGGTCGTATTTGGTATCATTCGATAGATTTTTGAAAAATATTGAATCGTATTTTTTAGTATTTAAATCCGACGTTCATTTCCCGAAATATTCGCTTTTTTTTGTGAAACTTTATGACTTCCCCATTTTCTTACGTCCCGCCCAAACCGTCAGACTTTTTAAATATACACCATTTTGCATGTACTTAACTTACCTTATCTTAATCTGACGACTTCGAGTTTTTCTAAGGATAGATTTTTTTTTCGGGTCCCCCTTAACGAACTCGCCTGTATTAAAAGCTAATATATGGTAGGGGTACATTTACATGTTTCTTTCCATGCGATAATGTAACGCGTTCGAGTAACTGCAAAAATTCCCGCTTGTGTTCCCCTACCATAAAATATAGCAGATGGATTTGCACATGATATATGGAAAATTCAAAATAAATCTACAATTCTAAAACAACAAGCACTAGACAACAAAATATTTGCTATTCAATAGAATCTTCTTCTGTTGCCGACTCTACAAGAGAAGCTTGGCTATAACCATTGCAAATTCGTCTCTATATTCTGCTTTTTCTTTTAAAAGCGGCTCTGTGTTTCACCCGGTTCAGTCGCGCATGTTTTTCAACTAGCATAATATGTTTCATCTACGAATACCTCTTTTCCTACGATCTTATCCTACATAATTTGTAAGCGAAAATATTCCCGTAGAACAAGCTGTTTTTATGCCAGGAAGGAACTGCAGTGATCAAGCTCTTTCTCTAACCACATTTATTGAAAATGGCTTCCAAAAGAAAATCAAAACGGCATTAGCATTCATTGATCTGACTTGTGCTTACGACACGGTGTGGAAAGAAGGACTACTACTTAAATTGTACCAGATAGTACCATGCCAATCATTAATTAATAAGCTAATCAATCAAATGCAGTGTGACAGATTATTCCAAGTTAGCGTTAATGGAAAAACTAGTAAATACAGAAGTTTACAGAATGAGTTACCCCAAGAATCGGTTCTATCGCCGCTCCTGTTCAACATTTACACCTCAGACGCTCCCACTACAATCTCACGCAAGTTTATTTATGCAGATGACATGGCTTTAGGCATACAAGAAAGAAACATCGAGAACGCCCAAGCTATCCTAGAAAGCGACCTAAATACTATTAACACATATTTTAAAAAATGGGGCCTTCAGCCAAATCCCACAAAGGCAGAAGTTACTGCCTTCCATCTAAATAACCGGGAAGTGAACTACAGACTAAACATAGAAAGCGAAGGGGTTACCCTAAAACATAACCCAAATCCAAAATATCTCGGTGTAATACTGGATCGGACTCTAACTTTCAAGGAACACCTACATAAAACTGCAGCTAAAGTAAAAACTCACAATAATATCATTCACAAGCTTGCAAACACCTCTTGGGGAGCCAATGCAGACACAATCAGGACAAGCGCTCTTGCATTAGTCTATTCAACAGCCGAATATTGTGCTCCAGTCTGGCTAAACAGTCACCATACTAACGTCCTAGATACACAACTAAATCAGACAATGAGGTATATTACGGGGACCATAAAACGCACACCAACTCAGTGGCTTGCAGTTCTAAGCAATATTGCACCATCCAAAACACGACGGTTAGCTGCCCTTAAATCACAATACCAGAAATGTCAAAAGAATCCCTCATTGCCAATAAATACCGACATAGATCAGTTAAACCAGGGCCAATTGCAGCTGAGATCTCGAAACCCGCCAACAAGAACAGCAAAAAATCTTCCAAACAATTTCACAATCGATGAGCATTGGATAAGCGAATGGAACGAAGAAGTGAACAATGCACACCTAATAGGAAATCCCACAGTCAAACTCAACGGTTTCTTTCTTTCGCGCCGAGAATGGTGTAATCTGAACCGAATCAGGGCAGGTCATGGAGTGTGCAATAAATCACTTAACCAATGGGGCATCGCAGACAGCCCGCTATGTGACAAATGCAATGCTGCCGAACAAACAGTCCACCACATTACACAAGAATGTCCAGCCACACGATTCGAAGGAAGCTTAATCGAAATCCACGAACTAACTCCTGAGGCAATGGAATGGCTCCACGGTAGCAATATCCGCCTTTAATGTTTCCATTTACATTCTTACAATCTATTGTAAGTTTTAGCAATTTGTAAAGTTCATACGAATATACATATCCTTCATAATCAGCTGCAACAACTCGTAGTTAGTTCTAACTATGTGCCCCAAATTTGCTGCCTATCTTCTTTTAATGGTCAAAAGTTCTGTCTCTTCCCATTCTGTGCAACACCATCCCGTTCCTAATATTACGAATTTTAATGGTAATGGTAAAAAATAGTACGCCACTGAGATATTTCAAATAAAAAACTTTGAATTCCTCGTTCAATTTGTGACAAAAAACGTATCTTCCCTTTTTTTCATGCGATGCGCCGTTTTCATGTAAAAATAAAATAAAACGCTAACAAAGTATTCGGCGCAAGTTTCTATATGAATGTATAGAAAAGAAATTTATACCTTGTAAGCGATATTTTTTCGATAAAAACGGCGCGTCGTATGAAAAAAAGGAAAGATATGTTTTTTGTCACAAATTCAACGATTAATTTAAAAATGATTTTTAATTTGAAATATCTCAGTGGCGTACTATTTTTTTTTTTAGAAAATTTCATATCATTACCCGCATGCGCGCCAATGGCCAATATAAAATTCTTAGTTGTATGTCAAAAAATGCTACCTCTTATAACCCACCAAATTTAATTTGCACATCGCAATCTGTTTTATAGCAATAGAAAAATAGTCAGTTTAGAACTTATTTCGAATAATTGTAAACGTTCTTCTTCCTCTTCTTCTAATATTAGGCCTCTTGGCCTGTTCTAAACTGATTTTAAGCTTGTATTTGTAGCTGTGATGTTTACTGCCAACTCTCTCGCCACCTTTTAAAGGGCCTCCCTATTGGTCTCTTGCCTGTTGGCTTCGAATCCCTTGGCTTGTAAACGTTAAAATATTTTATTTTTTGCATAAAATCGGCACATCGTATGAAAAAAGGGAAGTTACATATTTTATTGCAAATTGAAGGGGAATTCAAAAATGATTTTTAATTTAAATTATCTCAGTAGCGTACTTTTTCTTATTTAAACAAATTTAGACCATTACTCAAATGCGCGCCAATGGTGAATAAAAAATTTTTAGTTGTATAGAATAGAATAGAATAGAATAGAAATATGCTTTATTGTCACTGAAAATTTTTACAATTTTATGGACAAAGCTTACATACAGTCAAAAGAAAAACATAATATAAATAACAAATAACAACTACAATTTACTAAAATTAGATAAATCGTCAATAATGTACAGTATAAGATATAAAAGCCAAGACAAAAACAATTTATTGCAAAATATATATAAATTGCAAATTGAACATACAACAAATAAAATAAAATAGGTACAACATAAGGAACTGACAAGTTTATGCTACTGCGCATGGAACCCAATTTTCTTAGTTATTCATTAAGAAATTCTTCTATTGAATAATATGGTCTTTTGGATAGATAGGCTTTTGTCATTTTTCGGAACTTAGGGAAAGATGTTGCAGATTTAAGTTGTAACGGAAGATGATTGTACAGTTTCTTTGCGGAATATAATATAGATTTCTTTACTAACTCAGTGGATGGAATCGGTAAATAAATATCAAAGATTGAATTTCAGGTGGAGTAAAGATGATTGGGCCTTGATGGAAAGACATGAAGGTGTTTACGAATTAAACAAACCGTTTCTAGAATATATAAAGATGGAAGTGTTCAAATTTCGTGATCTCTGAAGTAACTTCTGCAATGTGTAGATCTTCTGAGGCCAAACAAATATCTTATTTCTCTTTTTTGCAATTTAAAAATGACATCAAATTGAGCAGCTGTACTAGAACCCCAAAAAGGAAGACCATATCGAAGATGAGACTCGAACAACGAAAAATATGTTATTTTAGAAGATGCTAAATTGAGTTCCCTTGAGACAGATTGTATTGCATAGCAAGCTGAGGCGAGTTTCTTACTTAACGAATCGATATGAAGGGACCATTTGAGGTTGCTGTCTAAAAAAATACCAAGAAATTTTACAGAATCAACGGTACTGATCTGGCTGTTATGAAGTGGCAAAGGTTGAAGAGCTCCTTTATAGGATAATGCTACTGTTTTATTTACGTTAAAAGAGAGTAAATTAGAGTCAGACCAGGTCTTTATCGTCAGTAGATCCGAAGTTATAGTTTCATGAAGAGATGCAATAGTTGAGTTGCTCCAAGTGATACCGGTATCATCAGCAAAAAGAAAAATTTTCCCATTGATTTTTAAATTAGTGATGTCATTTATAAAGATAAGGAACAGTATAGGACCCAATACTGAACCTTGTGGTACTTCACATACGATGTTTTTGAGACTAGAGTCAGTATCATTTGTTCTAATTAGTTGTTTCCGATTATTCAAGTAGGATTGGAACCAATTCAAAGAAATACCTCGAATTCCATAGCAATTTAGTTTTGTAATCAAGATGTCGTGATTTACACAATCAAAGGCTTTGGCATAGTCGCAGAAAACAGTGGCAGTATAAAGATTATTGTTTAGGGCTTGGTAAACCTCATGTAGTACAGAAAACATGGCATCAGTGGTACATTTATTTGTTAAAAAGCCGAACTGATTTTGTGATAAAATGTTGTTTTCAACGATAAAGGCCATAAGTCGAGTTTTAATGAGTCTCTCAATAATTTTGGAGAGTACCGGTAGTAAGGCAATAGGTCTATAGTTGCAGGCATCAGATTTTTCGCCACCCCTATGAAGAGGAATAATAATAGCTGTCTGTAGGCACTCTGGAAATTTACCTTTTTCGAAGGAATCATTAATTAGTGAGAGGAGGATTTCCAACACATTTTCTGTGAGATTAGAGAAAATTTTTATAGATAGTCCATCAGTACTACAGGATGATTTGCTTTTGATACAATTGATTGTTTGGATAAGTTCAAAGTTATCGACTGGTCGTAAAAAGAATGAATTCGAGACCTGTCTTGAATTAGGAAGATAGGAAATGGGATCTTGTTGCGGCAAAATTGTTGATGTTATATTTTTACTCACATTAACGAAGTAGTCGTTTAGACTTTCAGGATTTGGAAGGGAAAATGATTGAGCTGTGTGAGTTTTATTTCGAAGATCGTTTATTATAGACCAAGTTTCTTTTGCAACACTTTTAGAGCTTCCCAGACGATTTTGATAATAGGCTTTTTTAGCTGACCTGACAAGTTTTAGATATGTTGTCCTGTACTTCATGATATATTCAGTGACAGCAACATTGGTAGTAAATTTCTTGATGTATAATAGTGAACGCATATTCTTAGCTGATATGCGAATACCTTTCGTAACCCAAGGTTTCCGATGTTTTGGCTTAATAGGAATTAAAGGAAATGCCTTATTGAAGATGTGGAGAAGCTTATCTAGAAAAACACTGAAATTATAGTCCACGTCTATAGAAGGAAATTGCCACTCAGAAGTTAAGCATAAATTTTGGAATTTACGAAAATTCTGGGCGGAAAAAATCCTACCTAAACGTCGGATTTTTGAGGAGGGTTTGCTGAAGGTGTTAAACTTCGTATACACTGCTTCATGATCAGATAGTCCCGCATTAATAACTGTAGAGCAGATATCAAGGGGTGAGAAATCTGAGACAATATAATCGATTATGGTAGATGTAGTTTTTGTAATCCTTGTAGGAGAATCAACGTGCATTGAGAGACCATACGATTCAAATATGTTTGCCAGGGACACTTGGGAAGCACTAGCAGCAGCATAATTAATGTTAAAATCACCGCATAGAATTTTTCTGCTTTTATGAGGCAGGTCATCTAACAAATTTAGCAGGTTCTGAAAAAATAGTTCCACAGTAGAATCAGGTGATCTATAAATGCAAATAATGTAAAGATTAAGATTTTTATTATAAACTAAGGAAAACTCAAAGAAGGATTCACTTAACAAAAAGTCATATTTTGTTATTAGAGAAAAATCATTATTTCTAGAGAGAATCAGGGTGCCTCAATGAACCGAACTTGGACGATCATACCTGGCAATTGTGGTATATTTTCCTACAAAAAAAGGCTCGTTAACTTCAAGCCAGTGCTCTGTAACCGCAACTAGCGGAGGAAATCCTAATTCCTCCAGAAACAAAAATAATTCATCCATCATGTATGTCAAACAATGCGCAATAACTACCTCTTAAAACCCATCAAATTTTATTACAATGTTGCCAGTAGTTTATTTAAAAAACGTTTGCCAAAAGCTGATATGTGAACTTAGATCCGTACATTTTTTGCATTTAGCAAAATTAACAGAAAATTTTTATGAAATTTGTAGCTAAATTATATGTAAACTCATATGGATGGCTGTCAGAAAATTAAACTCAAAACCAAATATGATATTTCTAAAACTGTGATTTTATTGACGTCGTAGAAATCTGAATTTTTGCTCTCCTGAAAATTAAAAAAAATGGACATACCAGCTTTTGTCAAACGACCACTTAATTGTATGTCAAAAAATGCGCAATAATTACTGCTTAAAGCCCACCAAATTTTATTTGCATATCTCAATCAGTTTTAGAACAATAAGTAAATCATCAGTTTGTAAGTTAAGTTTTTATAACCGTTATCTCAGAAACTAAGCATTTACGGACATTTTATAAATTAAACTATCATTATTTTTTCATGTAGAATTTCCCCATTAAAGTTTGTCATACTTATTTAGAAACACCCTGTAGAAACTTTATCGAACACTTAAGCATTAAATCTATCTAAGCCGTAAATCTATATTATAAGGTAAGATTACTAAATAAAAACATATTGACAACATAATAGAGTTAAACATTTTTAAAACAAAATCTATATACAAAATAAAAAAACTGCTCCTAAAGAAACAAGATAAGTTTAAGAAATATTGAAAAAAATGTCTGCCAAAAGCTGATGAATACACTTCAAGTTTAATACATTAAATAGTGTATTACACAGTGGCCGACTATAGTTTGACTAACACTGTGGTATGCGCTATGCGCCGTATTTAAGCTTTGGTATGTCGCAGCGGCTAATAAACCTCCCTACACTCCGAAAGCTTCTACGCACTTAATGGTATTAAAATTTATCACATTTACCGTTCTAATCCGGGAATTATTAATAATTACCGGTCGATGTGATTAATTCTGGCAAATTTATAACTTTTACCTAGCTATTCGGTTTGTATTGATAATAACCGGTAATTATTAATAATTTCCAATTAATCATACTTACCGTAACATATACACGACCAATCAAATACCACCAGAGTATCTTCTTCACGTGCCATATCAGAATTATCCGACGTTGATGATCGCCATTGCGAATGCTTCTCGATCTTCTGCAATATGGAAAAATTGTCCTGAATTTGAAATCTGGGTCAATTCACGAATGTTTTTTAACCAAGAAACTTGTTTTCTTCCTACAACTCTACGCCCTCTATTTTGCCTTTAAGGATCAGTTGTAATATTTTATATCGACTTCCCCCCACTATATGTACCGGATAAGACATTTTTCGATGTTTAGCAGTCTTTAGCAGTTCTCTATCTACTCACCAGAGTATACAGGTCACTTTTTTCAGTAGTAATAATTTTCAGAGTGATTATAAAATTATAACAGCGGAAGCCTCACCCAGTGCCGGCGCTAGGGTATAAGGTGCCCGCCTGCAAAACTAGCACAGGCGCCCCTTCCCCACCACATACACACATACACACAGATACTCGTACAACCCCAGACTCCACATGTCCGAAGATCAAACAGGTCACACTGCGTAACCTGGAGTTGTACCTATCTTACGGCCCATAACCTGGAGTGATATCTATCTGACCCATAAGCTATACCACCATCCCTCCCAATCGCAGTACATAACAAGAGGCTTTGTACTAAACTTTACCTTGAATGCCCTGGGTAATCCTCTGTATTACTTTATATAGTTAAACCACCTGATTTTAGGGGTAGCTCCAAGAGTTTTTCTCCCTATTAATGACCTGCTTTTGGACTTGTGTTCTAAAAATGTGTGTTCCGGGCACCGACTAAATCGTTGTCCCACTATCCGCAAATGTCCCCGGTAAATAAAGTTCGGTACAGTTTTATTGGACCTATCATCTGACAAAACAACTTCACTTTCACTTTTTTAAGAAATTGGCTAAGATAACTAAGATTGTTTTTTTGTCATTTCTTCTTTTTCGGCTTTTTTTTCGATTTGCGTCCCAGATATTTTTTTGATTCCATTTTTATTTACCTACATAAAAATAATAACTTGAAAACCTCAAGATTATGCTTCTGCAGTAATGTGAAACTGTAATTTAATAATAGTACTTAATTAATAAGAGTACCTACTTTAATTAATAAGAGTACTTATTTAATAAGAGAACTTAAAATTTTTATATTAATTGAATGCAACACCAGATTTTTTAACTGCAGATGCAGAGTATACAATTAACAAACTTATTCTCTATTAGGTATAATCACATAAAAAAATACTAAATCTAAAGAGCTCTAAACTAAGTTTTATGTAAAATGTTTATTTTAAATATATATTTTTATGAAATACTTAAATTGATACCTAAATTAATAGGTAAATACATAATTCTTAAATTAGACAAGCCGCAAGAAAGCAGGATCGTTATCTTGTTTATTTTACTTGAAATCATTCATTTTCTCTCGTAACTGCTGATACAAAACTAACAACTTACAAGAAATTTGAAGAAAATTAACAGAGCATTCTCATTAAGAGCAAAGTTATTTGGTTGAAATATGATATCTTTGACCAATAAATTATATTACTAGATGGTATAAGAATTCTATGCAGCATTGCATTCTTTTGTATATTTTACATGTGTGATATGCAAGATTAACCAACACAGATTATAGGGTATTATGACGAATTTAAACCTCATTTAAAAAATGAATTTTTTTATTTTAGTATTTTGCATAACACCAGCAGAAAAAAGCTCATTTTGGCGCCCCTCAAACAGGGGCGCCCGCCTGCAGTGCATCCCTTGCAGGCCCGTTATCGCCGGCTCTGGGCCCTCACCTATCATCCATAAAATATCATTAGGTATTAGGTACGTGTTAAAACACTCTGAGGAATGCTCTCGTAATATTTTGCTACTTTTGTAAAAAAAAATATTTTACTTTAATTTTTTAATAAGTTCTTATTATTGAAAAGAAGTCAACCTAAATTTTAGTTAAGCAAACGGTTTAGCAACGGAGTCTTAGCTAATATACCGTGGCTATAAACAAACACGTCAGGTATAAGAGACCCCGAAATGTTATTACTAAGATTTAATTTCAGCGCTAAATTCATCCAAGTGTAAAATTGTTAACGCACTTCCATGGAATCCGCCTCGAAGCTTTTCAATAAGCTCGCTATCATATTTCCTTTCTCTTGACTTTGGAATGTTTTCCTTATTTCCTTGTACGTAAATCTTACAATTTTCATCAAAATTCGTTTTACGTAGTTAATATAAAGGATGATTTACAAGGTTACCTTTCCGATTATTCGGAATATATATCTTCGCTTTTGATACCAGAAATTAAGTTATTCGCCAATAAAGTCACAAGGTTTATCACAAAGAGTGAAATTTGAAAGCGTTGTCGCCTTTTGTTTTGTGAATTCGATATAAATTCGAAACACAAAACTCAGTTCTTATTAACATTATCACATTCAAATTAAATTTATTTGAAAAATGAATAACCATTTTTAATTTCGTTGCCAAACGAAAATACAGCCGAACCATATTCTAGTCAAATCAGAGAGTGCAGCAAGCACCTCAACCGGTTTCGAAACTTATTAGTCGCAGAGCAGATGGGACGTGAATTGTAAATTGTAGAATTCCCTCATCTTCCTTAGTCTCAGCATCCGTATGTCTTGCATATTGTAGAAGCCTCGGAGGTGTAACCAGAGAAGGTTCCCATTGTTTTCATTCTGGTGGGGTGTAGAATAACATTATGTTGTTTTACATGCCATTAGAGTGAAAACTTAGTCTTGACGTAGCAGTTGCCGCTAGGGCATCTATGCCATTTCGTTCGTTGCAATCCGGGACTGCACGCTGGGGTTTGTTTTGGTTGGATCGGGGAGAGCAGCATATGTGCCTCCTGATGAGAGACTAATAAGTTTCGAAACCGGTAGAGGTGCTTGCTGCACTCTCTGATTGGACTAGAATATGGTTCTGCTGTATTTTCGTTTTGCAACGAAATTGAAAATGGTTATTCATTTTTGATTTACATTTACTCTGATTGGAGTACGAAGGGAACCATTTTCGTTGGAACTTTACCGCGCTGAGCAGATGGGACGTGAATTGTAAATTGTAGAATTCCCTCATCTTCCTTAGTATCAGCATCCGTATGGCTTGCATATTGTAGAAGCCTCGGAGGTGTAACCAGAGAAGGTTCCCATTGTTTTCATTCTGGTGGGGTGTAGAATAGCATTATGTTGTTTTATATGCCATTAGAGTGAAAAGTTAGTCTTAAATTTATTTGGTTTGTCAAATGTCAGTACAGTGGAACTTCGTTAACTCGGATTAATCGGGACTGCGGCCGATCCATGTTATCAAAAATCCGGGTTAGCCGGAGAAAATGGTAAAAATTAATAAAATACGGTATACTTACAGATAATCTCCGTTATAATTGAAATAACATAAAATGTATATGCACAGTACAGTAGTACACATCTAAATTACGTATCAATTACGTCTTTATCAATTAGTTTCTTTTCCATTGTCACTACAACAATTTTACGCTTTGTTGTTATTACGTAGACAAAAAACATGCAAACATAGAATATGAATATATTTACGAACGATTGCAGAACGGAAGCGAACAATACGACTGCACCTACTACACACAATATGGTCTCAATCGCAACGATGTTATGTTATCTAATAACAGTGAAGACTAAGACCATTGTTTACAAAATAATTTTTTAATAGTCTCTTAGTCTTTTTTAAACAATGCTAAGACAGTTTGAAATAAATAAAGGATACTACAGGTGCCTGTTGTTTCGGATAACGATAACACGACAATGAACGTCGTGTGCCATGAGTCATTTTTACTATCGTATATGTAGTTCAAATTACACAAATACCCATTATCCCTCAAATATTATATTACAATACATTTTTATTGATGAAATGGGCCGACTTATCGGGGTTTCACTGTACTACATATTTATTTATACACACAATTATCCGTAAAGATCTAGAGAATTTATATAAAACACCATCATAAAATTAAATAATAACACGCAGGCTATCCATAAAGTAGGTTAGGTTTTGGAATAAAAAAAAACAAGTGTAAGAAAAAGATTTTATTAGATACATTTGAAAGAGACTCTCAAATACTATTTTTCTACATAACCCCTTCGCTACCAGGCTAGATGAGTGGCACCGTATTACACCAGATTTCGAAAAATATAACTTTTTTAAAACATTGTTTGTTCGTGGTCTATTTGAATTTTTTTTGTCTTGGAGAGCATTTTTTAATATATAGGAGAGGGTTAATTTTCCATAGGCGCGGCACTAAGGGTCAATAAATAAATAAAAAAATGGTTGCTTTAATTAAAACTTAACAGTTCTTACATTTAACGAGTATTTTGTAAGCGATTCCATATTTTTTTGTTAGTTTTACATAATTGTACACAAAAATCAATGGGAAAAATCCAATAGTTGGCTGTATGCCATAGTTTTAAAAACTCATACAGAAGTAAAGACTTCAACTTGTATTCTGGTATAAAATCGTATATTAAAAAACTACCTAAAAAGTCATCCAAATGGGTTGCAAAACGTTTTCGTTCTAATTCAGAACATCTTCAGTGTCTAGAACAAAGTATTTCCACGTTAAACTAAAGCAAAAAGGTTAAAATTATGACCGTTAGAAAGAAAAAACGTGTGGGAATACTTACATTCTGCTGAGTAGTTTGAAACTAGCACACTATTCAAAGTGGTAACCCCATAATATATGGTTTAAATATGTTACTCTAACAACATCTAATAACATCGACTTGTAGTCACCATGTTTTTTTTTAAATAACATATTTAAACCGTATATTATGCTGTTACCACTTTGAATAGTGTGCTAGTTTCAAACTACTCAGCAGAATGTAAGTATTTCCACACGTTTTTCTTTCTAACAGTCACAATTTTAACCTTTTTGCTTTAGTCTAACGTGGAAATACTTCATTCTAGTCACTGAAGATGTTCTGAATTAGAACGAAAACGTTTTGCAATCCATTTGGATGACTTTTTAGATAGTTTTTTAATAAACGATTTTATACCAGAATACAAGTTGAAGTTTTTACTTCTGTATGAGTTTTTTTGTACACAAAAGCTTATTAATCATTGCAACTGCCGAAAATAACAGCTAAATCTCAACTAATTGGTTTCACTTTTTTCGATCGTTTGTTAGGCGACTCCAGCAATTTTGTGGAAGTGGGGTACTGTGTTACATTTTGCCTACTTTTTGAACCATACCAGATAACAAAATAACAGCTAGAACGTAATACCATATTCCCAACATAAAATAAATTTTGTATCCACATGTGGATACACTGGTATGTGGGAGAGCTACTCTTATGTATCCACTTTTGGGTACATGGTACATTGGTTCGGCCATTTTTGACTCTAATGCACCATTGACGCACAACACCTTCAGTGATCACTAATTTTGTTCCCAATAACAGCACAAATTTAGCGATAAATTTCAATTGGTTTGTTGTTTTTAGCCAACAAGAACCGTACATAGTTCTGAAGCTATTTTCTTGTGGCATTTTTGCGATTATCTAGTTTTGATGGAAAATAGACCATAATTTTAATAAAAAAATGATTTTATTAACGTTTCTACGCCCAAATCGGGTGTCGTTGTCAAAATATATATTTTAATATAGAATATTTTAAAAAATATAGAATATTTTTTGTATTTTGAAAACGGCACCCGATTTGGTCGTCGAAACGTTAATAAAATCACTTTTTAGTAAAATTGTGGCTTATTTCCTATCATAACTAGTTAGCAAGAACCGTGTTACCAATCGCACCTTACAATTGACGGGGTTTTTTATCGCGGCACAAATTTCAAACAGCTGTTGTAAAATAACGAGAAGAGACAGTGATTTCGCGCTATACACCAGGGAAATAAGGCAAAAATATACCATGTTCGGGACATTTGAGCAGCCAGGTTGCAAATGGGTCTTTTGGGTACTATATACCTAATACATTATAAATACAAAAATGCCCGTCATAGTTTGGACGAGAAATTTAGTTATTAATAAGTAAGGGTAAAAAATGAGAGTTTTTTCGTTTAAATCGCTACAGGTAAAAATAAGGTAATTAAATGTCTTATTTATAATATTTTTCTTTCAGTAGATGAGCCAAGGTTTAAAATACCTTTTTTTCAATTTTGGTCCGATTATTATTTGTTGCTTCGGATATTGCAAAATAAAATTAAAATTTCGAAAATAAAAAATTTGCTATAACTTTTGCGAAAATTAATTTAGGACTTTCATATTCCTTGAAAAGTTGAGTAAACAGTCCATAAAATGCACAAAAAATTTTAAGATGACGCGTCAGTTAGTTTAAATTTTATTCAATTTGTTTATCCCAAAGAGCTTTTTTTTCGCAATATTATTGTTCAGAAAATAATAATGATAAGCAATTCTGTGAAAACAACATGAAAGAAGAATAGTCATGTTTTCAACACATTTAAAGAAATCATTAAAAGGTCATTTTTATCACTTAGAAAACATTTTACTAAACTAGAGTCATTTTTGGCTTATAAACAATTTGAATAACTTTGTTAATATTGACTGTAGGCTAAAACTACAATGGAATTTAAAAAACTGGTATTTTTATACGAATTTTCAAAGAAAAACTTTTCGTCTAGGTCAAAGTAAAATTAATTACGGTCAAAGTTAGCCACTTTTTTATTCGATTAACGGCTACTTTGTTTATAACAATTAAGCAACCTAACTAGAGTCATTTTGAAGTTGAAGATATATAGGTTATGTGTAAAAGTCTGAGTAAACTTTGAACCTCAAAAGAGTGGTTAATTAAGCTTTAAAAATGGCGTCCGAACGGAATTAATTCGTGGTCGGTGGAGGGGAATTACTAAAATACGTGCACTCAAAAAATGAAACTGTTTCTGCAAACATATGCTGCGATTAATATCGCTGGAACTTGTTGATGGATTCTGATCATCATTTTTTAAATTTGTATGTAGGCCAATCAAGTTAGGTTTTTTCTAGACATAACGGAAAAGACGAGGTTTGACAGTTGAAATGTGTAGTATGAGATATTACAAAAAGACTACCATCTTGGGATTCATCAATTTTTTAGTGGAACATTTTTTTAAATAAACAATCAAAACGTCAAACCTAGTTTTTTGCTCATAACTTAAAAACTTGTTTATTTAGAAATTTGACGTCCAGAGATAACTTTTTCAGAAAAAAAAGATACATCGAATGAGATACGCTAAATGAAAATCAGTTAATAAACAAAAAAGTTATTGCAAAACGGAAGACAAAATCACTGTTTTTGAATATTGTTAATAACAATTTTATTGTTTATTAGAATATGTTTTAATATAACTAAAATTGAGGGCATTATGGTGTTTGAATGGTGTGCAAAAAATGGTCCAGATCTGTTAAATAGTTTTGGCAAAATTGAATTTGTTTATAAAATTTTTTGAAAAACGAGCTAATTTCTGAGGCTGGTCCAGTTCCTCATACCCCACACCGCACACCCCAAAAAAAGCTTATTTCTCGAGATACTGATACTAATTTTGGTAATAGGTAATTTATATTTTTGATGGTGCTGAAAACGAAAATTAGGGTTGTTTTGAATTTTACGTGGGGGAACATTATCAAAATCGCAACTTTACCCTAAAAATAAAAATCACGTTTTTTGCGTTTAACTTGCTACAACTCAATTCCATTGTAATATTTTTTTCTGAAATTTTTATAGTATATATTTCTCACCATTCTGAAGACAATGGGACCTGCTTCAATATTTCTGTCTTGCTATAAAGAAAGTTATAAATTGTTTGAAGTAAAAGGTGCAGATTATTGAACTGCAAAGTTTAATCGCAAAAGTTGAGTGAGAAAATTTGAAATTTAGCTGTTCAATTAATTTTAGGTTAAAATCTAGAGTACAGAGAACAAAATGTTTTATAGAAAAAAGGTGGTGTAACTTTTAATTTTAAGAAAAACGTGATTTCATTTTTTTTATTTTTAGGGTAAAATTTCGATTTTGACAATGTTTCCCCATCTAAAATTCAAAATAAAACTCATTTTCGTTTTCAGCACCATCAAAAACATAAAGTAAGACCAAAATTAGCCATTCACCACAGTGTGGTTGATATCTCGAGAAATGAGCGTTTTTCTTTTTGGAGTACCACTCGTCTATAAGGTCGCGTAACTTTTTTTTCTGTTGCATATTTTGACTTGAAATTTTCCAGAAAACTTCTTCAGGACCTATGTTTTAATGCTGCGTTGATTAAAATTATAAACTAAACAGTTTGTCACTCAACTTTTATAAGTTAACAACAGAAAACTAATGAAAAAATTGTTTAAAGAATTTTCCGGCCGCGGTAGCTTTTGGTACCCTTTGGATTTGTTATAAGGAACTTTTTTTTTGAGTAAGTTTGTGCAAAAAATAAGAATCGGAATAATTTACCTAACGGGGTCGACGATACAGCCTGGACTACACACGGATTCAAAATAGAGAATAAAAAATGGCCTATACCTACCAATCGGGTTCTACTGTACCAAGTTTACTATTTTTTTTATCTATGGTACCACATTAAAATAATAATGTTTATCTTATTTTCATTGCAAAATTATCCAAAACAAAGCAGCTAATGGGATGTATAAACCTTTTTTAAGGGGCCTTTTTATTGTCATTTTTTAAATTTATTTATTTAAAATATAATTTTACTAAATAAATATGCAAGATAATAATATTCGTATAATGCAAGTTTCTACCAAAATATATAAATATAATATTAAGCTTCAAATCCGGTATACTGTCAATGTTAAAAATAGGCTGCACCGGTCTAGCGCTAGCGAATGGTAGTCCGCGAATTTATTCTCATTCGGCTACGCCCATTATTTTTTTTTTTACTTTAGTCGCAACGCAAAATACTTTTTGTTTATAACACTACCGTTTTAATAATTTTTAACATTTTTTCTTGCTAAAAACTTTGTTAAAAACTTTGACTTTTCTTATAAAATATTGGTTAATTTCAGATTTTAGTGTTGTTAATTAACGTAACAGTGATTTTTTCAAAAAAAAGGGGCATTTTTTCAAAACAACCCTAATTTTCGTTTTCAGCACCATCAAAAATATAAAGTATTACCAAAATTAGTATCAGTATCTCGAGAAATAAGCTTTTTTTGGGGTGTGCCAGTGTGCCCCTCGTCTATACAGTCACATAACATTTTCCTATTGCATATTTTAAATTAAGTTTTTTTGGAAAACTTCTTCATGAATTTTATTTTATTTCTGTGTTAGTTAAAATTATAAACTTAAAAGTTTGTCACTCAATTTTTTTAAGTAAGCATGAAACTAACGAAATCTGACGACAAAATGTTTAAAAATTAACAACTTCTCTTTTAATGTGTTTAATCATTTTGGACAAATCTCATTGTTATCTAAATGCTTCAAAGATAGCACAGTAAAATTTTCAAAAGGAAATATTTACAGCGACCAAAAATACAGTGAGTTAAAATTGAAAAATCATCAAAATTGATTTATCGCATTTTGGCATAAAATTTGATTTTTGAACATGTTCCACTAATTCTAGAAAAAAATAAACTCCATATTCGGATTCGGAGACCTCGAAAACATAAGGAATGATGAAAATTTGTTATTCACTTTAAAGTTGATTTTTGTGGTCGGTATAACGTAATTTTAGGAGTTGCTGCCGGTCGTCAACCGTGTGCACTATTCAGTCAGTCGACTACGCCCGCTATTTTTTACTTTAGTCGGAACGCAAAATACTTTTTGTTTATAACACTACTGTTTAAACAATTTTTAACATTTTTTCTTGCTAAAAACTTTGTTAAAAACTTTGACTTTTCTTATAAAATATTGGTTAATTTCATATCTTAGTGTTGTTAATTAACGTAACAGTGATTTTTAAAAAAAAAGGGGCTATCTCAGACCCCAAGGGTCGTACTACCTAAAATTGTTTTTTAGAAGTTGTGTATTTTAACCAGCTTTCCGTATTTTTATTGCCATTTAATTTGATCTAATTTCTACGAAATTATTGTAATTGTTTTTAAGCTTAAAAACTGCTATTTATTAACAAATAATTTTTTGTACGTATATGTAATTTTTTTTTACTTTTTTTCTCATAGGCTGTTAGTATACATCTTAACGAAGGAAATGAGCTCTGGATTATTGAGATACATTCAGCTATATTAACTGGACCAGCCTCAGAAATTAGCTCGTTTTTCAAAAAAATTTATAAACAAATTCAATTTTGCGAAAACTATTAAACAGATCTGGACCATTTTTTGCACACCATTCAAACACCATAATGCCCTCAAGTTTAGGTATATTTAAACATATTCTAATAAACAATAAAATTGTTATTAACAATATTAAAAAACAATGATTTTGTCGTCTGTTTTGCAATAACTTTTTTGTTTATTAACCGATTTTCATTTAGCGTATCTCATTCGATGTATTTTTTTATTCTAAAAAAGTTACCTGTGAACGTCAAATCTCTAAATAAACAAGTTTTTAAGTTATGAGCACAAAACTAAGTTTGACGTTTTGATTGTTTATTTAAAAATTGTTCCACTAAAAAATTGATAAATCCCAAGATGGTAGCCCTTTTGTAATATCTCATACTACACATTTCAACTGTCAAACCTCGTCTTTTCAATTATGTCGAAAACGGCTTATTTTTTACTAACTTGATTGGTCTAATGTACTCGTATTCTTATAGAGTACGTTATGTACACACAACCCCACCTAACATTACAACATGTTAGGGGAAACTCCCCTTATCATTCAGGGATATGAAAAATAGATTGCGACCGATTCTAAAACCTACCGAATGTACATATTATATAATTTCATAAAAATCGGTCAAGCGGTCTCGGAGGAGTATGGAAACTAACACTGTGACAGGAGAATTTTATAGATGTAAATATATAGACGGCTATTAACAAATAGGGGTTGGTGATAGAAGAGTGAAAATTAAGGGTAGTATGTATTTTTTAATTCTACATCATATGGAATTAAGGTAGATTATTCAAAAAAAAATAAAAAAAAATTAAGGGGGGCAGACCCCCCCCCCAATAACTTATGGGTATAAAAAAATAGATTAAAACCTCTTCAGCGTCCTAAAAGATAAACGTGTAAAATTTTATAAAAATTGGCCAAGCCGTTTCGGAGTAGTATAGTAACTAACACTGTTACAGGAGAATTTGATGTATATAGAAGTAACTGCGAATTAAATAATAAAAGTGGCTAACTTTGAACCTAATTAACCTAGACAAAAAGTTTTTTTCTGAAAATTCGTATAAAAATACCAGATTTTGAAATCCTAAAGTAGATTTACTCTATAGTCAATATTAACAAAGATATTCAAATTGTTTAGAAGCCAAAAATGACTCTATTTTACTAAATTTTTTCGGAGTGATAAAAACGAGTTTTTAATGATTTTTTTAAATACTTTAAAAATATAACTATTATTCTTGCATGCGGTTTCCGCAGAATTGCAGTCGTTGATATTTTCTGAACAGTAACATTGCGAAAAAAAAAAGCTCTTTGCGATAAACAAATTGAATAAAATTTAAACTAACTGACAAATCGTCTTAAAATTTTTTGTGCATTATGTGGATTATTTGTCTCAACTTTTCGCGTAATATGAAAGTCTTAAAGCCATTTTCGCAAAAGTTATAGCACATTTTTTATTTTTGAAATTTTAGTCTTATTTTGCAGTTTCCGAAACAAAAAAGGATGGGACCAAAATTCAAATAGAGCTATGTTAAAACTTGGCTCATCTACAAAAATAAGAATATTATAAATAAAATATTTAATTACCCTATTTTTAACTGTAGCGATTTAAACGAAAAAACTGCCATTTTTGACCCTTATTTATCAATAACTAAGTTTCTCGTCCGAACTGTGACGGGCATTTTTGTATTTATAATGTATTAGGTATATAGTACACAAAACATCCATTTTCAACAAGGCTGCTCAAGTGTCCCGACAAAAACCTTATTTCTCTGGACTACTAGCAAGGCTGGACAGTTACTGAAGGGAGAAACGCCACGATGCTAAGACGGCCGCGCTAGCCCCGCCCCTAGCGGCCACAGATCAAAACGTGACGAAATGTATGGATAGCCCTTGTACTATTTTAAACAAATCGCGAAGTTAAATATATACAAAATGCTTAATTAACTACTCTGAATGACCTGATGAACAATATTTTTTCTCCATTCACTTCTGTTTTGTGCCCTTCTTTTCTAGTCCCTCACCTTCACGTATTTAAGGTATTCCTCCACTTTATTAGTCCACCTTGTCCTGGATCTACCTCTTCTTTTGAGGCCGATTAGTTTTCTGGTAATACTAGTTTAAAGTCATTTTTTCGCTGCCATTTTTTTCTACAGACTCCAAACATCTGATTGTTTGCAACTTGACGAACATAGTGATGGTAGGTTCTTTGTGCAAAGCCTTTAATTCGTTATTGACTCTTGTCTCCTAAACATCTCATGTATTTATTCCTCCGCATACGCGTCTCAATATTTTCCTTTCCCATCTTCCAGAGTATCCTCTCCCTTCTCAATTAATGTCCATTCTTCGCAGGCATATATTACCGTGCGTCTAATTACTGTATTATATGTTCGGAGTTTGCCTTATCTAGAAACGTATTTTGAATTAATTAAGGCCCTTAAACTGTCCAAGCTTTATTTCCTTCTGTTATTCTAGCATAGAGCTCCCAATTAACTTTTCCATTTTCATCAAATACTGCACCCAGCTATTCAAAATAGTTCACCCTTTTAAAACTATAGCTTTTGCCATTTACAGACCTCACACTAATGTCTTCTTCTCTTTTCTACACTGTCAGACCAATAAGGATACATTTGGTTTTGTCTTTATTAGCTCCAATCCGAATTTTTGTGTTTCTTCAATAATTTACTCACCTCTCTTCTTAATTATTTCTCGGTTCTTGCTAAGATCGTTAGATCATCGGCAAATGCCATGAACTGCTGCTCATTTTTTATGATTGTTTCTTCTACCTTCTTACTGCATTTTTTTATGATTATAGCTTTTAGCATTAACTTGAATAATGTAATATATAGTTGTAGTTGCGAATAATTTAGTGATGTCGTAGATAAAGGATCTTCCTCTCTTAAGCATTTTGTAACCCTAAATTGATCTGAAATGTGATCGTGCCAAGGAATTTCACAGGTAGAGTTATTTGGTGTCATTTTTACCAATCTGATCATTAATTTGGTGTACCCAAATGTCCTACTGTTCGATACATTTCGACTTTATCGACTCTATCAAATGCAGATGAACTTTACCTTCATAAGAAGATTTGATATATCCTTTCTAAAGAAGTGACAAGTGTTCT
Organism: Diabrotica virgifera virgifera; assembly: GCF_917563875.1. Classification (NCBI taxonomy): domain Eukaryota; kingdom Metazoa; phylum Arthropoda; class Insecta; order Coleoptera; family Chrysomelidae; genus Diabrotica; species Diabrotica virgifera. The sequence continues at coordinate 204,940,321 of NC_065446.1, forward strand.
ACAGAAATAAAAAGAAGATTATGAGAAAAATATTGGGACCAAAGAAGGAAAACGAAGAGAATGCAAGACAATTGATGAATCACGAAATACAATAATGAATGGGCCAAGAGATCATAGTTAGAGCAATTCATCATCATCAACCCGTACGCGTCCACTGCTGGACATAGGTCTCCCTCAGCTCTTTCCATTTATCTCTATTTTGTGCGGCTTGCATCCAGTTACCGACAACATGTTTCAAATCATCGGCCCATCGGGTCAGTGGGCGTCCTCTGCTCCGTAGTACTTCTTCTCGCGGCCTCCACTCGACAATACGTTTTGTCCATCGGTTGTCTGGCAATCTGGCGGCGTGTCCTGCCGAATTCCACTTAAGCCACGCAATTTTTTCGACAGCGTCTGTTGTTTTTGTTCTACGGCGTATTTCTTCGTTTGGGATTCGGTCTCTCAGGGAGACACCCAACATCTGGCGCTCCATAGCCCTCTGAGTCACGCGAATCTTGTTCACTACCTTTTTTGTTAGTGTTAATGTTTGGGCTCCATAAGTGAGTACAGGCAACACACACTGGTCAAAGATTTTCCTTTTGATGCATATGGACAAGTCCGATTTAAATACATAGTTCAGTTTACCAAACGCTGCCCAGGCTAATCCTATGCGACGTGGGAGTTCGCACGTCTGGTTATCTCGTCCCAACCGAATTTCATATCCCAATTACTTATAAGATGCAGTCTGCTCAATATTCATTCCATCAACAACAATATTACGATTTAGCACCAAATTAGTCATTATTTGCGTCTTGTTGATATTAATCTTTAGTCCGACCTCTAAGGAAGCGTAATATAATTTGTTTAACATTATTATTGCATCATCCATACGATCGGCTATAAGGACGATGTCATCTGCGAATCTCAAATGACCAAGCTTCTCTCCATTTATATTGATACCATATTCGTTTAGATCTGCCTTCTTAAATGTGTGTTCTAAAAGGGTTGTGAATAGCTTTGGTGAGATGGTGTCTCCCTGCCGTACTCCTCGCTGTATACAGAATGTATTTTTTTGTTGTTCAGACAGTCTTACGCTAGCCGTTGCCTTTTGGTAGATATATTTGATCATGTTAATGTAGCGATAGTCTATTCGGCATTCTGTCAATACCTTTAACATTTTCTGCTGGCTTATGTTGTCGAATGCTTTCTCGTAGTCCACGAATATCAGTGCCAATGGTTTGTTGCATTCCGCAGACTTCTCTATTAGGTTTTTTATTGCCAGTAAGTGGTCGTTAGTGCTATATCCAGATCTAAATCCAGCTTGTTCTCTAGGCTGATAGAAGTATAACTTAGCCTTCAGTCTTTTTTTGATAATTTTTGTGAAAAGTTTATATATGTGTGATAGCAAACTGATAGGACGGTCGTTTTTTAGATCTGTTATGTCACTCTTTTTGTCTAATAAAACAATGACTGCATTGTTCCTTGGTAAATGCATTGGTTGAAAAGTTTGGCCAAAGCCTGGATAATTTTATTTCCACCTTGTTTGATTGCCTCGATTACTATTCCGTCATCGCCAGGGAATTTATTATTTTTCATTTCTGAAAGTGCCTTTTTAACTTCATGTGGTGTTACTTCTGGCATTAATTCTGATCCCTGGTTTGTGATTTTGGGCAGGGGCTGATTTTGCCTTTCGTTGGTGCTCTCATAAATTTCGCGATAAAACGATTCGACAACCTTGAGGATTTCGGCTTTATCCGTGGCAATGTTGCCATCTCTGTTTCTGATTTTGTAATATTTTTGTTACCGATGTTATTCGTATTTCACCTCAAAACTTTTAAACCTTTGTTTTCTTGAATTATGTGACTTATTTCTCTTGTGTTGTTTTCTCTTATATCTTTTAGGATTGATCGGTGGATATCTTTATTTAATTTCTTCAGTGTTGTGTAGTTGGAGTCCTATTTTTCCGTCAACTTTCTTCTTTACTTATTAACTCTTTGGTATTTTGGCATAATTTTTCTTTATGGGTCACGACAGTCGAGCAGCACTTCCTTTCTGTTTCTTTTAGTGCTTTCGTTATGACATTATTTGCTTGTTCAATGTCTTCTCTGTCATTTTCAAGGTCTTGTATACGTCTGGTTAGTACATCTTCATAGAGGTTGTTGTTTCCTGGGGGAATCCGTTTCGTCTTTCGTGTTTTAAAGATCATCTTGGTTCTTTCGAAATTGACATTCAATCGTATCTTTGCTCGGATTAATCTGTGGTCGCTTCCTACCGAAAATTTGATAAGTATTTCAATGTCTTTAATTATTTCTTTTCTGCTTGTTATGATAAAATCTATCTCTTTTTTGACACTGCTCTCTGGGCTTATCCATGTCCATTTACGCTGAGGATTTTTATCGAAAAAAGAGTTCATCATGGATAAATTTTCCTGGTGTAAGAAATTAAGCAGTCTTTGTCCTCGTTCATTTCTGTCGCCATACCCATACTTGCCCATTGCTACTTCTGCATCATCTTGTTTAAAGCCAATTTTCGCATTTAAGTCGCCCATAATTATTGTATAATATGCTGGTGTAGTATGTAATGCTGTTTCTAGGTCATGATAAAATTTTTCAATTTCTTCATCTGAGTAGCTAGTCGTTGGAGCATATGCCTGGATTATCTTAAGGTTATATCTTGCATTTAGTTTGAAGATGAGATATACAATCCTGGGACTTATGCTGTTAATTTTAGGTATATTTTGGGTGTGTTTTCTATGTATAATGAATCCTACTCCACCATATGAAGTGTTGTCGCCTCTATAATGAAATAAATGTCCCAATTTAAGAGTAATTTGGGCTTCTCCTCTTCGTCTGATTTCGCTGAGGCCGATGATGTCCCATTTTATTGTTTTCAGCTCTTCCTCCAGTTCCATCATCTTCTGGTCCGATATAAGAGTTCTAACATTGTATGAGGTGATATACATTTGTCGTTCTTTGTGGTAGCCTGATCTTTTCCGGGGAATCTTAGCACCCTCTGCTCCAACCCTTTTCCATCCGCTACCTTGGTTGGGGGTATTGGAGCCGCCGGAGACTCAGGGCCGTTCAGTACTATCGTCTTTCATGAAAATTTGCCTTTGGGGTTTTAAGCTGTTAAAACGCCACGTTTGGATAGTGCGTGTTGGCGAGTTGGATTGGATGTGGAGGAAGGAAAGGGTGGTCTTGGGATTGCTTTGGGTTTGGACATGGTTTCCCCGGTGAAGGGATGCTGGGGAAATCCATGAGCTCGCGTGGGCAGGTGTGCCATTCCTGAAGTAGTTCTATTCCCTGCCGGGATCGCAGAGAAGTATCTACCCGCTACCGCTCAGAATTTAATAATTTGGACACATAATGAAAAGAAAGAAGAGCAATTCGCTACAGGTTAAAAGAACCATATTCAGACTCAGACTGAGATGGAGACAACTAGTGGAAAAGGACTTAGGAAGTATGGAAATTAGAAATGTAGTAAGGCCAATCAAAGAGAGAGAAGAATGAAGAAATGTAGTGAAAACAGCGAAGTCACACCAGAAACTGCGAACTGCCCTTTTCTCGAGCAGGGGAATCTATATTCCCTTGAAGTAAATCCTTTAACATCAACCTAGTGTTATGTCAGTTTTATAATTTATTATTATCAACTTGAAAAAAGATTTTTCCACCTACTTCTACCGAAAGTATACTTTTCCGGACCTGATTGTAGGGAGCAAAGTTGTACTTTTCCTCCCTAGGGAGGAAAATATTTTTCCTCCCTAGGGAGGAAAAGTAAAAGTGACGTCATGGTATTTCATTCATGAAATATAACTTATTGACGCCCTGTAAAATATCTATTTTCTATTACGTAAATATCTATACATTTTAACGTTTATTTAAAAACACTCTGTATTTTGCAGAATGGTCAAAAACAGTAAATTGTTATTCTAATTTAACAATGTTTACATTAATAATTTGACTTATATTTGACAGTTGACAGTTATATTGTACCTACTTGTTAGTTTGTTTGTTGGTTAGTTACATACCTAAATAAATTAAGTAAAAATTAAAAAACTACTTGTTATTTGAGGAAGGTGGAAAAAACATATGTATAACATGGGAGTAAAGTGCCTTCTCCTCCCTCATTCACGGGAGGAAAAGAAGCACTTTCCTCCCTTGTTATACAAAAAGCTATTATTAACCAAAATGTGGCAAGTTTCAACTAATAATAGAATCTTTCACATATGATGGTCTGACTGGACCAAAAACGTTCTAAAAAAATTTAATCTATTTTGTTTAATCCATTGAAATATATTAAAGTTTGTTTAAACTATTCAGCCATTTACTGGGATTTTCCATTTTAATTTTTTAAAATCATAATTAACCAGAAAACAAAGATTTATCTTATCATCGTATGTCGCGCTTTATAGTTTGCTTTAAATAATGTGCTCTACGTGGGCGTTAATACGAAAAAAAGGTATTCATTATTATCCATAAAACAGGTAATAAAAAACTCAAGTTGCTTTTCTGCACGTTTTTAATAGTAATCGTGGTAGTTCAGGTCGTTTAGAAAATGCGGGCAAATTGTAAGGGTCTAAATAATCAGCTCCGGCTTTAGATATACACACCTTCAAAAAATTTGTGCCCTAAACCTTTTCAGAACACAAAAAATTGTATGCAAATAGCGTTAAAGTCGTTATTCTCTTAGCAAATTATTATTTTTTAGGTAGGTACAGCTGGTTCCTAAAAAAACTGATACGACTCTTAGTAAGATTTGATAATTTTGAGCAGTGTATTTAATTGGTCTGACATTATATGATATTTATTATGACAGAAAATAATAAAATAAACAAACAAACATCTGATTACATGTGTTAATTCATAAATTGTAATAATTATTAAGGTCTAAATTTTGATATTATTTTATTTATTTTGAATTTCTGCATTTTATAAATGATAGTTTTTATATAAAATAGGGTTGTTGTTATTATTTTTATTGTTATTAAGGAATAAAACAGACGACTTAACTCAACAATATATTAAAGCAAGAAATGTAACCAAATTAAAAGATTTCTGGGCAACTGGGCACTATCAGAGGCAGCAAAACATTTTAACATAAGCAGAACCACAGTTTTTCTATTAATAAAAAATGGAGGGAAAAAAACTCTCGTAATAAAGCGACGGTCTATAAGACCAAAACTGTACTAAATTTAGGTATGTAAAAATAAAATTAATGTTTTGTAATATCTCCATCAGCATTGATAACAGCTTGTGTAGTCTTCGGTCCATATGCGTGAAAGGAACTATGAAACTGTTTTCTTCAGAGAGCTCTTCCCAAACCTGTTGTATACCGTGCCACATCTGTTCAGCATTTTGAGGTAAAAACATATGCCGATACAACCGTTTTATAATAACCCCCACACATTCTCGATTGGGTTTAAATCTGGACAGTAGCTGGGCCATGGTAAGGTTTCGATGTTGTTATTATGGAGCCACTTGTTTATTATATTTGCAGTGTGAACAGGACAATTATCTTGTTGGATGATAAAATTATTTTCTGTATACGACTGTTCTACGCTGGGAACATGATGTTTTCTAGAATATTCAGATAAGTCTGCCCAACAAACCTGCCATCCATACGCCATGCCATTCCCATTCCTCTAGAGGAAATCCATCCCCATACATAGGCGCTAAAATGACCAGCTGTTCGATATCTATTAACATTTAGAGGATTAAATCTATTATTATCTGATCTATACACTCTAATTCTGCCCTTTTTAGAAAATTGAAAAATTTTCTCATTTGTAAATATTACTCTGTACCAAAAATCTTGATTTTGTAGCTGATGGTTTAAAGTAAATATAAGTCTTGATTGCTTCTGTTGTGGTGTAAGAGCTTGTTTTTTTGCTGCAGTTCGGTACCTAAGACGCGATGCTTTAATTCTGCGCCGAGTTGTTGTCTTTCTTCTCGGAAACTGGGACATAATTCTGGTGGTGTATCCGTGGCTTCAGAGGCAGAGGCAGCATACAAAAGATGATATGGGGCATTATTATACAAAATAGTGTTGGAAAAAAGTACGTTATCTGAACTTCAACTTTAAACCCCCCGCATAATTACCAGTTATGTCCAAAGTTGCAGAGAGAATCATTGCAAGTATACTAACTATTAAGATGCAGAAAAACAATATTATACCAAATGATCAGTTCGGTTTTCGCCAAAACCACGGCACAACTCACACAACTGGACAAGTGCATAGGGTGGTAGAAAAGACAGAATCAGCTTTCCAGGGAAAGTGATTTTGCAATGCCATTCACAACAAAAATGCTGGGGTCCCGCAAGACAGCGTCTTAGTACAAATTTTCTATAGAATCTTTACAGCTGATTTCCTAATTGCAGAATGATCTTCAATCTCAAGATTCGCAGATGACACTGCAGTTCTGGTTAAACACCCAGATCCCAAACAGGCAATTGAAATATTGCAACAAAATATACATTTAATTGAAATATTGACTAAGAAATGGAAGATAAAGATCAACGAAGCAAAATCAGTTAACGTAATATTTACTAACACTAAATGTCACAAAGAAACACCGATTATCCGAATGCATAACAAGAGCATTCCTAAAAATGATACTGTAAAATATCTTGGATTACATCTTGACAAGGGGCTAACAGGGAGAACACACATCTGGATGAAGAGGAACCAATTAGGAATGAAATTCAAAAACACTACTGGTTACTCAACCGAAAATCCAATTTATCTTTATTTAACTTAAAATATTAGTTAGTCGAAACTATAAAACACTGAACTTCCGAAAAAAAGGACAAGGCGGATCTTAATAATTCTTTTTGCATTCGATTCGTGAATGCTCCATGAAACTTTGTGACCCCGAGCAATGATATATTATTGAAAAACTGCATACAAAAAATGCATTCTTATAGTGCATCTCAAACAGACAATAACAAAATTCACTCTGTCCAATTATCGGCGGAAATGAGTTCAATTTTGTACTTTGAGGTTTTTGGGATCGCTGAAAACGAATATGATGTTGTAAGTGATCTCAAGAATACCTGGTGCCCAGGGTACCTACTGTCTACCTCGTCTTCGGGAGTTTTCGGTAAATTCATTAAACAATTAGTCAAAAATCATTGCTCAAGGGGTTTTTGGGATCGCTGACGACGAATATGACATTAAAACTGATCTCCGGAGGATGTTTTTAATGAATTTGTCGAAAGCTCCGGAGGACGAGCTAAATAGTAGGTACCCTTGGTCATCAGGTACTCCGGAGATCACTTCCGATGTCATATTCGTCGTCAGAGACCCCAACCCCCCCCCCCCCAAGTAATGAAGTTCGACTAACTTTTTAATAAATTTGCCAAAAACACTAGAAAACGAGGTAAAAAGTAGGTACTCTGGGTACCAGGTATTCCGTAGATCACTTCTGATGTCATATTCGTCGTCAGCGACCCAAAAAACCCCAAGTGGTGATTTGTGACTAATTTTTTAGTGCATTTGCTGAAAACTCCAAAAGACGAGGTACCCTGGGTATCAGATAATCCGGAGATCACTTCCGATGTCATATTCGTCTTTAGGGACCCCAAAACCCCCCGAGTAATGATATTTGACTAATTTTTTAATAAATTTTTTGCCGAAAATTCCACAAGACGAGGTAAACAGTAGGTACCCTGGGCACCAGGTACTCCGTAGATCACTTCCGATGTCATATTCGTCGTTAGTGACCCTAAAAACCCCCAGAGTAATGATTGTTGGCTCATTTTTTAATGAATTTTAATGACGAGGTAAACCCTGGGCACCAGGTACTTATGACGTCATATTCGTTTTCAGCGACCCCAAAAACATCAGAGTAACAAAATTGAACTCATTTCCGCCGATAATTGACGAGTTCTGATTTTTTTTATTGCCTATTTGAGATGCAATTTACGAATGCATTTTTTTGTATGCAGTTTTTCAATATTATATCATGACTCGGGTCCACAATATTTCCTGGTGCATTCACGAATCGAATGCAAAAAGAAAAATTAAGATACGTTTTATCGTTTTTTTTTTCGGAGTTAAGGCCGATTTTTGTGTTTTATTGCTTCGCCTAAGTGTATAAAGCAGTCATCCGGCCCATCTGGACATACGGGATTGAACTTTGTGGAACTGCAGCAGACAGCAATCTAGCAATACTGGAGAATTTTAATCCGAGGTTCTTCGTGCCATCACAAATGCCCCGTGGTTCATTCCAAATGCAGACATTTACAGGGACTTAAAGCTCGAGACAGTGAAGCAAGTGATCGTCAAATGCAGTGCTAAATACTTCCAACAACTGGAAATAGTATAGTATAGTTGATCCAAAAGATGGCATAACCCAGACATCCAAAATGAAAGTTATCCTTCAACACCAAATTGTTCTATATGGTCCACACAATGTCCAGAAAAAAGTCACACCATTTTGAGCGTCGGGTTTGGGGGGGAGAGGGGGGAGAAATCGGTAAATTCGTAGTTTTTTAGATTTTTCGCCAATATTTCTAAAACTACGCGGTTTATCATGAACAGCCTTCTATACAAAATTGTTCTACATTAAATTTGAAATAAAAAAGGTCCTATGCATAATCTTTCTAAAATGAATGGTTCCAAAGTTACGGAGGTAGTATAGTATAACTGGTCCAAAAAAAGGCCTAACCCAAACATCCCAAGTAAAAGCATTCCTCCAACACCAAAATGTTCTATATGGTCCACATATTGTTCAGTAAAAAGTTACACCATTTTGAGCGTCCGGTTTGGGAGGGAGATGGGAGAGAAGCCGGTAAATTAGTAGTTTTTTCAAGTTTTTCGTCAATATTTCTAAAACTATGGTTTTAGCGTATACAATTTTATATACAAAAATATTCTACATGAAATTTAAAACAAAAAATGTTCTATACATAATTCTTATAAAATCAACGGTTCCAGAGTTAAGGAGGGTGAAAAGTCGAGGTTTTCGATACTTTTTATATTTTTTGAGCAATATTTATGATATAACTATACCAAAAACCCAGACATCCAAAGTGAAAGTTATCCTCCAACATTAAATTGTTCTATATGGTCCACATAATGTTCAGAAAAAAGTCACACCATTTTGAGCGTCGGGTTTGGGGAGGAGACGGGGGAAAAATCGGTAAATATAAAAAGTATCGAAAACCTCCAATTTTCACCCTCCGTAACTCTGGAACCGTTGATTCTATAACAATTGTGTATAGAACCTTTTTTGTTTTAAATTTTATGTAGAACATTCCTTACGCTAAAGCATAGTTTTAGAAATATTGACGAAAAACTTAAAAAAACTACTAATTTACCTATTTCTCCCCCATCTCCCCCCCAAACCGGACGCTCAAAATGGTGTAACTTTTTACTGAACAATATGTGGACCATATAGAACAATTTGGTGTTGAAGGAAAACTTTTACTTTTGATGTCTGGGTTAGGCCTTTTTTTTGGACCAATTATACTATACTACCTGCGTAACATTGGAACCGTTTATTTTAGGAGGGTTATGCATAGGGCCTTTTTTATTTCAAATTTAATGTAGAACAATTTTGTGTAGAAGGTTGTTCATGCTAAACCGCTTAGTTTTAGAAATATTGACGAAAAACTTAAAAACTACGAATTTGCAGATTTCTCCCCCCTCTCCCCCCAAACCCGACGCTCAAAATGGTGTGACTTTTTTCTGAACATTATGTGGACCATATAGAACAATTTGGTGTTGGAGGATAAATTTCACTTTGGATGTCTGGGTTTGGGTCTAACTATACCATACTAAAAAGCAACCCAACGAATTAGCAGTGAATTTTTTGGACAACTCCACATAACTAAATAGACTGAACATTACAACTCCTCTTAATTTATCTACCATTTAGAAAACGGTAGATTAAAAAAAATGGAAAATGAAAATGTGTCTATATTCAGTTTAGTTATTAGTCATAAAACCACTAGGAGTTGATAGTCATTGGATTAAAACTCTTCTTACACATTTTGGTTTAACAAAAATGTTTAGTGTTACTTAGTGTGATGTAACAGATTGTATTTCAAAATAAATAAAAAAATATCACCTAACATAAATAATGTTTGGTACTTCCTCATGGTTTTTCTGAATTTTCTAGCTTAAATTGGCTATTTAGGTATGTTTATTTTATTTGTTTATGGAAAAAAATTGAATTCGACTAAACAGTTAACCATAAGCATAAGTTTATGACAATAAAATAAAAAAGGGAAAAACAAAATTCCCGAAAATATTTTATGATCGTTTCGCGTAGTAGGCTGGGGTCGGCCCTAAACAATAATCGTTTGTGGTGACTGTGCTGGTGTATCCGCGGCTTCGGAGGCAGTGGCAGCATACAAAAGATTGTATGCCCCATTATTATACAAAAGAGTGTTGGGAAAACGTGCGTTATCTGAACTTCAACTTTAAACCCGCTCTCCCACATCCACATATTGGTTTTCGTCGGTTCGTTTAAAATTACCTATATGCCACAACGTGCAAATCGTCCCTGTGAATATCTATGTTCGTATTAAGTGGCTGGGTTAAATCTCTTAGGAATATCATTCCGATAAACTATATATTGTTTTATATTTTATGATTATTTGTATCTATGTTATAGTCAAAGCCCGAATTTCAGGCACTCCTAGGTTTGACTACGCAATCCTCAGGTCTGACTGACGGTCTTAGTCAAAGCCCGAAATAAATTACAGTTTCGGCCTTTGACTAGTCAAACCTAGGAGAGACTAAGTAGGTCAGGCAAAGGTCGAAATTTAATTTTATGAAATCGGGGTTTGATTAGTCAAACCCCGATCAGCTATTAAAATGTCGTAATTTGTTAGATTACGTTTAATAAAACGTCATTTTTTTAATTTTAATGTTTATTATTTTAACATTGTCGTAATTAAAATAAAAAATTAGTGTTTATTATCACATGTAGCATTATGGCATTTGGAGTTGCACAATACGTTAGATCTTTTACACTTACATAATTCTGAACAGTATTTCTTATTGCAGTAGCATTTTATAAAGTCCTGTCCTCCAAATTTAGAATCTTTTGTACTTATTTCTCTTAGAGACAGCTTAACGTCTGGAACATCTTCGAAATTAAGAAAATTCTCTTTGCATTCTCTTATTTGATTTCTTGAAAAAATTGTGTTTATTCTTCCGTATTTCGTATCAACTCTATATAAACCGTCAATTGCTTTATCTTGTATGATACCCAAAATATTTCGAACAACTCCTTTGGCTTTATCAAAGCAGGGGATACGTATTTTTACAGTTTTTCCGATCGAAATTGGAGGAAATTTTTTTCACTTAATTGTTTCATAGCATTAACCTGGGCATTCAATCGCCTTTCCTTTATTTATTTTAATCTTTTCTGTTTGTGCACAACGCAAATTTTCTTTCAAAACCTTCATACTACGCACCAATGTGCTGTCAGCGCACACATCATGTATAGTCGGTTCGCTAGATTCAGACACAACTGGTGAACTGTTTAGTGATTTTAATAGGTATTTAGGTAAAATTACTAACTATTTAGTAATTAATAAATATTTTATTTATAAATACTAATTATTTTTTTTGCCAATTTTACCAAATTGATTACAGACGCACATATGACGGACGTATGTGCGTCAGAGCTCTCTTTTTGACAAATACAACAAACCACATCTGAAGAAGTAATCTGAATTTTTTGACAATTTTCTTCCTCTTCTAGTGACGACGGTCCAGGGGCTTCGTTAGTATTATGGTGATCCTTAGTTTTTTCTCTGATTGCAATATCTTCTTTTACAGTTGATGATGACATTCCCATTCCATCTGTTTGTGTTAAAATAAAACTCGTATACTTAGTCAAACCAAATTACGTGGAAATAATAATCAAACTCCGTTCGCTCAACTCAAACGAATTTTGACAGATTCAGAGTAGGAAACATACAACATAAAATATCCTATCTCACAATATTAACAGCTCAAATAAAGTTTTATTAAAAAAGAAGAATTATTGAAAACATCCACGACAGGTCGTCATTGTAACTAAACATCACGAATATAAGCGGTTCTCTAAACTCAGAAACAACTGGCTAGTGATTTTAGTAATTATTTTTTGCCAATTTAGTTACATTTTGACAGACTAAACGTGGCTGTCTAGTCTGTCAGCCACGTCTGTAAAACTGTAACAATACGTATCCTCAGCTTTGATAGAGCCAAAGCAGATGTTTGAAATATTTTGGGTATCATACAAGATAATAGGTCTGGATCCCGCGTATGAAAAAAAAGTTGATTAATAGCAAGCTGAAAATTTGTTAATAGCTTAAGGGCCAGTTGTTCAATCAATGGTTAACTCATGGATTAAGTAAACCATGATTAAATTTAATTCGAAGATTATTTCTAATTAAGTTGTTCAATGCAGGTTAACTTTCGGATTTATTAAACCCAAATACTGAAGCAGTGGCAATGTTGCCAGTTATTAATTAACGGCTTGGAACAAATTTTATCACGAAAATTGTACTGAAAATTGTGTTCTGTGGTATAAACGGTGGTGTCATAGACCTTTACTTTACGTTAAGTAAAGGTGGCTATGGTGGTGTTCATGACTTTTGACGCAGTGACGCTCCCATGTCAGTGATTATTTTCGTGTTTTAAACATAGATGTATATATTAACATAGAGGGAGCCTACCTTCCGCGCTTCCTGACGACAAGATCTCATGGACTGGTTTGCTGCATCTCTTTCTAACACATTGTATCGAAAATCTATGATGAAATTCAGTGTGAATATAGGCACGGAAAAGGAGGACAACTGTAGCAGCTTTACTATACGTAAGAGTGAAACAGCACTAATCCAAATAAAAAAGATGGTGTCGTCACTTCGCTCTGAATGACACTCTCTCTATGCTAATATATAACTCTATGGTTTTAAATTTAAATTTCAAAAAATGGTATTATATAAAAATAATAAAAGAAAGGGAAATATTAGAGCCATAGATAAATAATATAGTATTACCGGATTAGAGCTTTACGGCTGATGAAGAAGAAATAATATCTTTTGTTAAAAAATATAAACATATTCTCGAGAATAAGAAAGTGATGCAGTTACAAATTACGGGAAAAAATAGCCCAATAGGCCAATCTAGTTTGTCCTAAAATCGGGTTTGGCCGATAATTTTATATATTTGTTAATTAACTATTATAAATAGTTTACCTATTTGTAGGATGAGCTAGCCTGCCTCTTATACGATCAACAATCATAAAAACTGTTTCCTTTGGTACACGAAATCTATTCAAAAACTCATTATCTGACCACTTATGAAAATTATTTCCTTTTACTCGAAGAACAGGATTTTTTCGTAGAGGAAAAAATTATATTAACAACAACTAAGAACTCTTCGTCTTCTGTGATAGGTATCTCCATCTTCAAAATCAAAGACACCATTATTAGCAATAGCCAAAATTATATTTTATGTAGACACTAAATTATAATAAATTATTTTAAATCTTATCTACGATTTAAAAGCAGCAATACCAACACAATATATTAGTACAATAACTATGGTTGTTTTAATCTGGAATTTTCTTGACAATATTTAATTTAAAACCAGAAAATAAGGTTAACACCGTTAATCCTTCGTTTTTTAGCGGTTAAGATAATCTCTGGTTAACAGATGGTTAAGTGTTAAACTTGCATTGAACAACGCAATATTACGTTTAATTGAAGATTATTTTTAATCTGAAGATAATCTCCAATTGAACAATCGGGCCTGAGGGTGTATAGTCGGATAAACTTTGATATATGGGAACACTGGAACAGGGAAGTTTTAATTGTGGAACAGTTTAAAAGTTTGGAACGGTCAGACCACGAAAACGTCACATGTATTTTGTCCGACAGAACTTCCAATTGATTTGTTACCCTCTCATTAAACTCTCATGCAAAAATCAGGCTGCTATTTTAGCTGTTCAAAATTATGTAAGTGTAAAAGATGTAACGTATTGTGCAACTCTAAATGCCATAATGCCTCAACGTATGAGAATAAACACTATTTTTTTTATTTTAATTATTACAATATTAAAATAATAAAGATTAACATCAAAAAATGACGTTTTATTAAACCTAATCTAACAAATTACGACATTTTAATAGCTGATTTGGGTTTGACTAGTCAAACCCCGATTTCATAAAATTAAATTTCGACCTTTGCCTGACCAACTTAGACTCTCCTAGGTTTGACTAGTCAAAGGCCGAAACCGTAATTTATTTCGGGCTTTGACTAAGACCGTCAGTCAGACCTGAGGATTGCCTAGTCAAACCTAGGAGTGCCTGAAATTCGAGCTTTGACTATAACATCTATACTAAAATCACAATAAATATGCATTAGAAATAAACAAACAAAGACGCGTCAAATGTTACGAGGAGAACTCTTAAATCATGATTTACAATATATACCTATGATATATGAATATATACCTATGATAGTTTGGCCCAGGCCAAAATAGTTTGTCCTGAACGCGTTAGAGTAAACTAGGTTGACCTAGGCCAAACATTGCTGCACATATCTGTAAATTTTTAACATTGAAATTAGTCCTAGATAGCCCCATTGAAATTATCTAAATAGTCCTTTGTGTTTCCACATCTGTTTGGACCTGTGTCGTTTTGTTGGTACATATCCTTTAGGAATTTTTAAGTATAAAGGAGTACTTAACTCAGTATCGAGAAATAAAGTAGAGTATGCTTGTTTGCTTAATAGTAAGGATCTGATTGACCAAGGTAATTTCGTATGAGATATTTTTGCTTAAAGTAGTTACGTTTAAATAAAAAATAATAGCTCTTTTCAAGCGGTGCCGCCCAAAATCCCGACAGCCAAAATCCCGAGAGCCAAAATCCCGACGGCCAAAACACCGACACGCCAGAATCCCGACAGGCCAAAATCCCAACATGCAACAATCCTCGCATAAGTAAAAATTCCGACTTTTGTTTGATACTTTAAGGGCCGGTTGTTCGAACGCTAATCAACAATGATCACTATCAAATATTTAATTACTGTCACAAAAACTGTCAATGTCAACTTTTATTGGGCTGCTGAAAACATAATTGATTAAAATTATGAGATTAGTTAATCAATTAACATAACAATTATTGACATAATTGATTAAGTAATTTCATATTATGTTTTTAGTAACCCAAACAAAGTTGACATTGACAGTTGGGGCCAGTAATTAAATATTTGATAATGATCATTGTTGATTAGCGTTCGAACAACCGGCCCTTAATACAAAATACTTTTGTTTAGTAACAAAAAATAAAAAACAGATGGCAATAAACAAAAAACAAGAAATAAATGTAATTATATGTTAAAAAGAAACTTATCAAACCTGTCGGGATTCTGGCCTGTCGAGATTTTGGCCTGTCGGGATTCTGGCGTGTCGATATTTTGGCCGTCGGGATTGTGGCTGTCGGGATTTTGGCTGTCGGGATTTTGGGGTAGACCCCTTTTCAAGACAAATCAGCATATAAGCATAGTTACTTGATAATACAATCTATATTTTGAGAAAGTATGAGTCCGTCATCGTCTGGTGATGATGGGCTCGTTATTACGGCAATAAAAGGCTAATATCTGGGAACCTTCATGGGATTCCAAAAGACTGAAACAATGCACTGATAATCTTGTTACACAAAAAGGTGATAATGACTAAATTAGAAAATTATAGACCCACCAGCCTCTTTACACAGATGTACAAACTCTTTATGAACATCTCAACAAAAAGGCCTTGATTCCTATGATCCAATAGAATAGGCAGCCTTCAGGACAGGATATGACACAAATGAACATTTGTATACCATGAAGATATTAACTGAAAAATGCATCGAGTACAACATACCATTGCTTCTTGAATTTTTTGTCGATTACTAGAAGGTTTTTGATAATGTATAGTTTGAAGCAGTAATGGAAGCACTAAAGCAAAGTCGAGTAGATTACAGGTATACAACATTAATGAAAAACATATATATATATATATATATATATATATATATATATATATATATATATATATATATATATATATATATATATATATATATATACATCCTACTATCAATTTGGCATCGATACATTATGCATTTACCATCGATTTGGCATCGTCTTGCAAAGTGGCATCTGTATATCGATGCCACTTTACACTACCTTAATAACTTTATTCCTGTACTTGCTACCAGAAGTCTAATCAGCTCGGTAGTTAGAGATTTGATTCCTTGATGTTACTTTAATATATCAGCTTTCCTTGTTTACCTCTTACTAAGTTATATAAGTTTATTCCATAAAATGTTTGAGTCCAAAATGATCGTACAGTGAAAATATTATATACATTTAGTTCAGTGTTTTACCGTTTTGTCGCTGCCGTTATATACATGAAAACGTATATCCCACTTTCATTATCAATCATTTTGGCATCAGAAATTTGGCATCACTGTTGAATACAATATTATTCACAACGAAAAATAGACAATTTGAGAATGTATATATTATTTTCATAAAGAAATCAGTCTGGCATCATGTTTTATTGTTTTCACCCAATTTTGAAAAAATGTGAAAACTTTGTATTATCCACGTCCGTCTGTCCGTCTGTCTGTAACCACAACTCCTCCGTCAATATACCAGCTAGAATGACAAATGAGGTATAAAATGAAACCTGATAATCCAAGGATGGTACTAAAGGTGAGATATTTGACCTTGGCGGTCTGTCCGTCGGTCTTTACGACCGCGAATATAACTCCTCCATCATTATACCAGGTAGAATGACAAATGAGGTGTCAAATGAAAGCATATAATCCAAGGATGGTACTAACGGTGAGATATTTGACCTAGGCTGTCTTTCCGTCGGTCCCTCCGACCGCAAATATAACTCCTCCGTCATTATACCAGGTAGAATGACAAATGAGGTGTCAAAAGAAAGCTTATAATACAAGGATGGTACTAAAGGTGAGATATTTGACTTAGGCGGTCTGTGACTCGGTCCCTCCGACCGCGAATATAACTTATCCGTCATTATACCAGGTAGAATGACAAATGAGGTGTCAAATGAAAGCTGATAATCCTAGGATGGTACTAAAGGTGAGATATTTGACCTAGGCTGTCTTTCCGTCGGTCCCTCCGACCGCGAATATAACCCCTCCGTCATTATACTAGGTAGAATGACAAATGAGGTGTCAAAAGAAAGCTTATAATACAAGGATGGTACTAAAGGTGAGATATTTAACTTAGGCGATCTGTGCGCCGGTCCCTCCGACCGCCAATATAACTCCTCCATCATTATACCAGGTAGAATGACAAATGAGGTGTCAAATGAAAGCTTATATTCCAAGGATGGTAATAAA
Source organism: Diabrotica virgifera virgifera (assembly GCF_917563875.1). Classification (NCBI taxonomy): domain Eukaryota; kingdom Metazoa; phylum Arthropoda; class Insecta; order Coleoptera; family Chrysomelidae; genus Diabrotica; species Diabrotica virgifera. The sequence continues at coordinate 204,957,669 of NC_065446.1, forward strand.
GGTGAGATATTTGACCTAGGCTGTCTTTCCGACGGTCCGTACGACCGGGAATATAACTCCTCCGTCATTATACCATGTAGAATGAGAAATGAGGTGTCAAATGAAGGCTGATATTCCAAGGATGGTACTAAAGGTGAGATATTTGACCTACATGGTCTGTCCGTCGGTCCGTCCGACCGCGAGTATAACTCCTCAATCATTATACCAGGTAGAATGATAAATGAGGTGTCAAATGAAAGCTTATAATCCAAGGATGGTACTAAAGGTGAGATATTTGGCCTAGGCAATCTTTCTGTCGGTCCGTACGACCGCGAATATAACTTCTCCGTCATTATACCAGGTAGAATGACAAATGAGGTGTCAAATGAAAGCTTATATTCCAAGGATGGTACTAAAGGTGAGATATTTGACCCAGGCTGTCTTTCCGTCGGTCCGTACGACCGCGCATATAACCCATCCGTCGTTATACCAGGTAGAATGACAAATGAGGTGTCAAATGAAAGCTGATAATCCAATGATAGTACTACAGGTGAGCGATTTGACCTAGGCTGTCTTTCCGCCGGTCCGTACGACCGCGACTATAACTTCTGCGTCTTTATACCAAGTAGAATGACAAATGAGGTGTCAAATGAAAGCTGATAATCCAATGATGGTACTACATGTGAGCGATTTGACTTAAGCTGTCTTTCCGCCGGTCCGTACGACCGCGACTATAACTTCTGCGTCTTTATACCAAGTAGAATGATAAATAAGGTGTCAAATGAAAGCTTATAATCCAAGGATGGTACTAAAAGTGAGATATTTGGCCTAGACAATCTTTCTGTCGGTCCGTACGACCGCGAATATAACTTCTCCGTCATTATACCAGGTAGAATGACAAATAAGGTGTCAAATGTAAGCTGGTAATACAAGGATGGTACTAAAGGTGAGATATTTGACCTAGGCGGTCTGTCGGTGGGTCCGTCCGACCGCGAATGTAACTCCTCTATCATTATACCAGCTATAATAATAAATGAGGTGTCAAATGAAAGCTTATAATCCAAGGATGGTACTAAAGGTGAGATATTTGAGCTGGGTACTCTTTCTGTCGGTCCGTACGACCGCCAATATAACTCCTCCGCCATTATACCGGGTAGAATGACAAATGAGGTGTCAAATAAAAGCTTGTGGGTGAAAACCTAGGACTTACGAAGTCCAATTTAAAAATAGGGCATATCAGAGATATGCCTTAGACATCATAGAAGACAATGACACAGAAAAATCAAACAAGCAATATGTCAAAAGGGCCTTAGTTATGTATCTTCGGTCCTGTTGGTCCAATCGTGATGTATAGCACCTCAAATGATAGGATTTGACAAACAGAATACAATGAGAGAAAAATCAAATACAACCTCATGTCAAAAGGGCCTTAGTCGCGTATCTTCGGTCCTATAAGACCAATCGTGACGTACGGCATCTCAAATAATAGGACTTGACAAATAAAATACAATGACACAGAAAAATCAAATACAGCAACTAGTCAAAAGGGCCCTAGTTATGTATATCTAGTCCTATTGGTCCAATTGTGACGTACAGCAGCTCAAATGGTAGGGTTTAATGAACAGAATACAATGACACAGAAAAATCAAATACAGCAATATGTCAAAAGGGCCTTATTTACGTATCTTCGCTCCTATTGGTCCAATCGTGGCGTACAGCACCTAAAATAACTGGATTTGACTAATATAATACAATGACGTATGAAAATCAATTACAGCATCATGTCAAAAGGGCCTTAGTCTTGTATCTACGGTTCTATTGGTTCAATCGTGACGTACAGCGTCTGAAATGATGGGATTTAACTGGCAGAATAAGATGGTGTAGACAAATGAAAATGACGGCATGTAATAACACTTTAAAATTGTAGAAATAAAATGGATTAACACACATGGTATGACATATTAGGTGAGAGTATTTAACAAATAGAATACGATTACATACGTCCAGTTTTTGACAAGCGACTTCTCTACATATGATAAACGCGAAAGGGCCCCAACGTTCACTGCTCGACATAGGCCTCCCGTTCACTGCATATACCCACTGCTTTCTGACGCTGTGACTTGAGAGGATAGGATTTAACGAATAGAACGACAAAGAAGACTAAACAAGGCAGCTCACGGGAAAAACACAACTGTCCGTTTTATACTCTACAGGGAAGCATCAAATATTCAACGTAAGAATATATTAGAGTATAACGGTATGATAAATCTTTTTCTTCTTTTTTTCATTTAGTGCATTCCGTACGTTTTTTAAACATAATCAGGAGAAGTTGTTGAATTTCTGAAGTCTATAAAAGAATTTCTTAACAAACCTTTTTTTAATTGTGTTATGGATTATTTTTAAGAATGTGTTTAAAAGGCAGTTCGCAGGCTTATTGTTCAATGGTCTTATCACTTTCAAGCGCCTGTCTTTTTTGTAGGACTATTAATTGTTACTTGTGATTTCAACCATTCTAGCGGGGCAATGCCTTTTCTATAACTGAAATGAATATTGTTATCCATTTAATTTTTTTCCTCAATTAATTGAATGCCTCCTACTGGTGTTTGGTCTAAGCTTACCGCTTTTCCCCATTTAAGCTAAACTGCTCGTCAAAAGTTAGGGATATAGAAAATTATGCTCATTTTCATAGCTAATTTTTTCGAGAACAGATTAACGGATTCCACTATTTTTTTTTAATATTTTAGATTTTTCTTTAGTATTTACACAGTTGTGCAAAGGTTTACACAAACTTCTTTTTTGTACTTATACCGAGTGGTAGGTATAAGTACAGAAAAGAAGTTTGAGTAAACCTCTTGATAGGTATTAGTTACGTATCTTCACTCCCATTGGTCCCAACGTGTCGTACGGCGGCTCAAATCATTGGAATCAGCCAACAGAATACAATGACTAGGGAGCGGATTTATATGCGATCAATTTTGATGAAATATTCGCATATATATGCGGTAAAAAATTACGAAATATGCGCAAGATATGCACAAAAATTCAAAAAATGCGCATTTCGGGAAACCACAAATTTTCTGTCTTATTTAGTAATCTTATTTATTATTTTTCAAATAAAATCATTTTTTATATATGCAATTTATTCACAGTTTTTACAAAAACTGCTACCAATAGTTACCTATTTAAAATAAAACAACAATATCACTATAAATATATCTTCGATTATAATTCACTACAATGTGTTTTTCCAAATTCTTTACGAGGAAACATATTCTTTGATCAGACAAAATATTTTTTCACTCCTTTCAACATCGATAATTGGTGCGTATTTAAAATAACTTGTTAATTTCCGTTAGAAAATCGTAAAACTTTGGCTAAAGGTGTAAATTCTCTTAACAATAGAGGATTTAAAAAATCACCAGAATTATAGGTAGGTACCTACCCTAATAGCACAAGGACGTCCAATGGACGTCCTTCACGGACTTTAGGGACGTCCATTGAACGTCCGTTTTCGTCCGAGGAACGTCCTTTATACGTCCTATTTTGGTCCAAATGTCGCGCTATCGAACGTCCATTGGACGTCCATCTAATGTCCGAGGGGACATATATTGGATCTTAATCGGACGTAAATTGGACCTTAATCGGACGTCCTAGGGGACGTAAATTGGACCCTAATCGGACGTAAATTGTACCTTAATCGGACGTAAATTGAACCTTAATCGGACGTAAATTGGACCTTAATCGGACGTAAATTGAACCTTAATCGGACGTAAATTGGACTTTAATCGGACGTAAATTGGACCTTAATCGGACGTAAATGGGACCTTAATTGGACGTAAATTGGACCTTAATCGGAGTAAATTGGATCTTAATCGGACGTCTTAGGGGACGTGAATTGGACCTTAACAGGACGTCCAATTTTGGTCCAAATTCCACGTTGCCAAACGCCCAATGGAGGTCCACCTAACGTCCGAAGGGACGTTCGGTGGACGTCAATTGGGCCTTCATAGGACGTCCCAGTTTGGTCCAATGTATTGCTGCCGATCATCCATCTAACGTCCTGGGAGGACGTTCGGTGGACGTCTAGAGACGATATTTATACCTGTGGAGAATGTATTGTGGGAAATAAAAAATATATTTTTTAAGGAACTTATATTACATCTTATATTAATTTACAATTATTGGATATTAGATTATTTACATTAAATTATAATTACATTTCTCCAAGAAATTAACGCACCACCTTAAAAATGGGCCATTTTTTATGTCTCGAATTTCCTAAAGCCATTGTCCCATCTAAGTGATTTTTTTAATAATATTATAGCCTAGGCTATATGGGCTACCTCCATAAGCTTGTCATGCACGGGGAGCTATACTGTAATAATATTATATCACATCGCTTAGGGAACTCTACATTACATATACTTTTCGAATCAAAACTTTTATTCTCTTAATATTATTACTTAAAAAATATATACTACATTCGTCTCGCTAAACTCGAAAAATAACTTATAAACCATAAAAATCTCCAAAAATATAAATGACATAAATGAGAATTGGCACAATTATTATTATGGTTTTAAGTTGATTTTTCGGATTTAACTACAATATTATGCAAAAAATTATGTTATATCGCAGATTTAAAATGGGTTTATCTCGAAAACAGTTATATTAAGTTTAGCGAGATGATTGTAGTACACTTTTTTTAAGTAAAAATATTAAGAGAATAAAAGTAGACTGGTACGCAGTCTGATTTTTGCATAAGAGTTTAATGAAATGGTAACAAATCAATTGGAAGTTCTGTCCGACAAAATACATGGAACGTTTTCGGTAGTCTGATGTTCCAAGTTTTTAACCTGTTCCACAATTAAAACTTCCCCGGTTCCAGTATTCCCGTACATCAAAGTTTGTCCGACTAGACACCGTGAAGCTATTAACAAATTTTCAGCTTGCTGTTAATCAACTTTTTTTATTACGCGGGATCCAGGTATATAAATGAATACAATAAATAAGTAGGTAGGTACATATTATACACTTATTTATACGAGTACAATTAATAGTAGAGCTGGTTTTTGGGATGTTACAAGCAGCATTTGCATTTCCACAGAGATACTTATGACAGAAATAATAAAATACCGAGACGGACTATTATTATAATAATTTACAATAGGACCCGACGGCCGACGCTATAGGGACAGGTAAAATTTATGACTGAACAATGCACCGAGCATCGATACAAGCAATATGTACCGGTCGAAGGTTATTTTTTATTGTGCCAAATGGACGTATATAGTACCTACCTTTAAAAATCGAATACACAAATTAAAAGATATTTAACAACCATAAAGATTTGTCAAACTCTATCACCGACTTCATGAAAACAAGTATTACTACATTCTTTGATGGTTTTTGCTGTAAATTTTAAAGGATTGACATGAAATTTGGCATACGCATAGCTAACATGCCAAAGAAAAAAAGTGATATTGTGCCAATGTGTGCTATTGCCCTGGGGTGAGTTTCACTCTTTCTCTGGGGTGAAAAACGTTCAAAATAAGTCCGGACTTCGATAAACTGATTAATATTAAGCAACCTTTATTCCATACTTACAAAGTATGTGTACTTACAAATTAGTATGTGAATTTGGGGGGTGAGTTTCACCCCGAGGAGGGGTGATATACAAAATATAGATAGATACACAAAAGATATACAAAAATGTTTCAAAACATCGAAAAAATGTGGTAAAATGCAAATATACATATCATATTATGATAAAATTGCGATTTTGGCGATTTGCCTTTTTGGATAGAATGATGATGATGTTGATTAGGATAAAACTGCGAAGAATTTTTTTATCGAAATATAGTAAAAAATATGAAAAATATACCAAAAAGCTTGAAAAAATATGTAAGTATGTAAGGAAAAACATAAATAATTAAATAAACTTTTGACAACACAACACAAAAGTTTGAAACACTCACTATTTGGATTGGTTGTCCTGGCTTGTGATTTTCTTCTTTGCAGATGACGCTCACGGATCGATGTCAATGTCCAACGGACGTCCGAGCACGGACGTCCAATGGACGTCCAAAGGACGTTCATATTTATTCAACACGTAAGTACGTCCAACGTCGGACGTCCGAAGGACGTTCATTTATAGTCCATCCGCATTAGGACTAAAACTGGACCTATTTTGGGCACACGTACGCTCAACTTCAAAAAGATGCTCTCAATATTCATCTGTAGTAAGGATACATTGATAAGAATTATATTTTTGCTTATTAGAATTAACCACCAAACTTCTATCATCTTGGTAACGGGAATAATAAAACATTATAAAGTCCACTTTACATCAACAATAATTGAACAAGAAATTGACGACAAGTTATTCAAGGTCAAATTTGGCTTATACAAAACACAATTCTACTTCCAATTTTGCCGTGAATAAACAGAAAATAAAGAAATTTGACAAAATAAAACATATCCAATTGTTCTATTTCATCAAATTCCTTCATTTTCTTTTACAAATCATACATTTTGTACTCGTCAAATTTGGCCTTGAATAACTTAGTCAATTTCTTGTTCAATTTATTGTTGGTGTAGAGTGGACATAACGAATAATTTACCGATCAGATTTTCACACTTTACATAAAAATAAAAACATGTATTAGATATTAAACTACATATACAGTTTTGAATTAAATATGATTTATAATCTTTTCCATTTAAACTATTTTATTAACATAATTAAGTTAATATTTTATTAAATAATTTTGCTGTTTAATCCCCTTATTGGTAGAATATGTCCAATATGGACGATTGGAAAAGGTCCGTATTTCGTCCGAGTACGGACGTCCAAAGGACGTTCATATTTATTCCACCTGAAGGACGTCCAACACCGGACGTCCGAAGGACGTACATATTTAGTCCACCCGAAGGACGTCCAACGCCGGACGTCCAAAGGACGTACATATTTAGTCCACCTGAAGGACGTCCAACGCCGGACGTCCAAAGGACGTACATATTTAGTACACCCGAAGTACGTCCAGCGTCGGACGTCCAAAGGACGTCCGTTTATGGTCCATGGACGTTAGGACCAAAAATTGACCTATTTTGGACGTCCAAAGGACGTCGTGTGCTATTAGGGTATTAAATATAACAAAAGTATATAAAATTCGGATTTCCGGGTAAAACATCCTTCGTCATTTTAACATCCTACAATCATTTCATAACGGCGGCGTATTATCCTATAAGTACTTTGTGTAGAGATCGTTTATTTTCTAAGAAAAAATGAAAGGCGGTTAATGAGCTGTCTGTCTTGGTTCTCGAATTAATACAGACCACAGCCTGTGCGTGGAAATATTTTGTCGAATTAAAAAATTTAAATTTTGTTTTGGACTAATGAAATAAAACATTTTAGTAGTTCCAAAATGACACAAAATCTAGGCATCGGATAAAAAAGTTTATTTGAAGAAAGTGTATTTTTTTGTTCTTCTTAATGGCGGTACAGGCTCGTTTTTTTAATATTGTATTTAATTACAGAATAATTTTCAAATATTACCTAATATATTTTTCAAATTGGGCTCTGTACCGCCATTCTTTATTATATTACGGATACGTGTGCCAAATATCTTGAAAAAATATTCAAAATTACAGCCGCAATCTTGGAACGCGTTTTGGCTACCTGTTGATCGCTACTGTATCACCTTAAACAATTTTTTAAACAAATTCACAAAAATAATTTTTTCATTACGAACGATTTTTTAGATAAGTTGGGTTATTCTGAGCAAAAAAGGTATCTTGAGATTTTTCTCTAAAATTGATTTTTGTCGAGTTATATGGCCATTTTCGCATTTTTCAGGTTTTAAATCGCGTATAACTCGACAACAATCAATTTTAGAGAAAATTGACAAGAGACCTTTTTTGTTCAGAATGTCCAAAATTATCTAAAAAAAAATTGTTCAAAGTGAAAAAATTATTTTTGTGGATTTGTTTAAAAAATTGTTTAAACAATTTTTCGACCACGGCACCTTGTGAATATGTTATAAGGACCTCTTTTTGAGTAAGTTTGTGCAAAAAAATCGAATCGGAATAATTTCACTAACAGGGGCGACGATAAATCCGGGACTATAGCGCTAATTATTAATAATTAAAAATAACAGCTTTGTAATAAAATAATGACAAAAATCTCTTAAGGACCTTGAAGCAAGGGTTTGAAACTTGATCTGCTCACTTTTTAATTTCATAATAATAACTTTTAATCGAGTTATTAAGACTTAAAAATGGCCATTTTCGCATTTTTCAAATTTTTAATCGCATATAACTCGACAACAATCAATTTTAAACAAAAATGGCAAGACACCTTTTTTGCCCAGAATGACACAAGTTATCTAAAAAAAATTGTTCGAAATGAAAAAATTGTTTTTGTGAATTTGTTTCAAAAAAATTTTTTAAACAATTTTTCGACCAATGCACCGCCCGGCACCCTTTGGATATGTTATAAGGACCTCTTTTTGAGTAAGTTTGTGCAAAAAAATCGAATCGGAATAATTTCGCTAGCGGGGGCGACGATACTGCCCGGTCTACTTTTGATGCTGATGGTGATAGAATAGATACTTTTTATATAACAAAAATAAAACTTTTTTTAAACTCTTTAAAAAATTTGTGGCGGGTTTTCCCCGAAAAGTGCGTTATTTTTTGGACATTTTACGTTGAACTAGTCGATTTGGAATTTGACGAATAAGAACCAACTTTTGATTAGCTCCAACTCTGTTTTTATTGTGTGTCCAGACTTCATACATACATCATTTTTTTTACTGTTTTATAAGCTTTATATTTGCTAGGAATAATTTTTCGATCAAATACTTACTTTTTGATTTATTTGCGAAAAACCATCTAAAAACAAAAGTTACAAGGAATTTAATTAGTTTATCCACTTACGGACTTATTTGGACCTATATTTTTTCACACTCGAGAAGGGGGTGGTACTCATCCCCAGAAAAAAAGCACACACTGGCACTCTGATGTTCATTTCGCGAAATATCGCAGGGTTCGTATTTAAAATTTTTAATTTACTCCTCACCCCTTTCCGTGGGGGTTCGTTTTTGGTATCATTCGATAGACTTTTGAAAAATATTGAACACGCATTTTTTAGTTTTTCGATCTGACGTTCATTTCGCGAAATATTCGCTTTTTTGTGAAACTTTGTGACTCGCCCATCATTTCTTCAGATTTGGGAACACTTAATAATCGGAGGGGGCCAAGTCAGGAGAGTAAGCCGCATGAGAAAGTAATTAGAACCCCAACTCGAATTTTTGCTACTGTCACAACGCTCTTGTGAGTCGATGTATTGTCTTAGGTCTTGAGAACACTTTTTTCTTCTGCTTATGGAGTCGTTTTTCATTCATCACATACCGGAACTCACCACATAAATTTTGAAGACCCTGACATCAAAACTGTATTAAATTATATGTGATCTAAGTAAGTTAATGAAAAGTCAGAATAGATAGAGTAGAACACTTATAAAAAAAATTGTAACAAGCAATTGGACATCGTAAGTTCTAATTTTTCACAAAAAGTGACCGGAAGTTGAACCGGCAGTCGATATTTGAACCCTTCGTGTAACTTTTTGTCAGCTGATATGACGGATGAATTTTGTTCACCTACAGATATGGACGAACAGACAGGCATGAAACCGGAAGTATGTATTTGTTCTGGTCTTTCTTAGTCGTGTTGACCAATAGTTTGTACTATTTCGACGAATTTAAAACAGTACTTTCGGTTGCAACTCTGGAACAGGCAGTCCGAGGTCAAACTTCTCACATGTAATATCATATTTTGGTTATAGGCTTTCATTTGACACCTTATTTGTCATTCTTTCTGTCCTACTAATAGACGAGTTGTGTTTATTGACGGACAGACATGGATAATTCTAGGTTTTCACATTTAATGATAAAAACAATAATATACAATTCAGTTAACCTGACTATATCATTGTGATAATGACTTCTTATCTAAAAGTGACAACGGCAATAATTGCCGTTGTAATAATTATTATTCCATTCACTCACGATAAAATATCGCAAAACCTCCAGATTTTAAAGAACCGCTTGGATTGACATAAAATTTGGCACACACGTAGCTAAAATGCCAAAGAAAAAAGTGAGATTATACCGATATGTTCTCTTGTCCTGGATGTGACTTTCACCCCTTCTTGGAGGTGAAAAAACATACGTGCAAAATAAGTCCGGAAGTGGATAAACTGACTAATTCTAATTCTAAGCAAATTTTGTTCTATAAAAGTTTTAGGTCAATACTTTTCGAGGTATGTGCGAGTGAATATGTTTATTTTTCATAGAAAAACACGTTTTGGACGGATTTTCGCAAATAACTCAAAAAGTAAATATGTACATATTTTATCGAAGAAAATATTCCTAGCAATAATATAGCTTATGAAAAAGAGGTGTCAGTATAAGGTCTGTAGACCCAGTAGAAGCAGGGTTGCAGCTAATGAAAAATAGGTTCTTATTCGTAAAATACCAAATCGAATATTTCAACGTAAAATAACCAAAAAAATAAAGCACTTTTCGGGAAACACTCATCATAACTCTTTTAAAGTGTTTAAAAAAAATTTTTTTTGGTGTTTTTAAAACAGTTTCTAGCGTGAAAAGTAAGCAAGTTACGCTGAAAATAAAATCGTTCCCTTTTTTTTGGCAAAAGAAAGTCATGAAAATTAATTGTTACCGCTTCACACGTTACTTTAGATAAATGTATTGTTTATACAGGGTGTCTCCGAAAATAGTGCGTTCCTTTAAGGTGTGGATATAATACACAATTTAGAACAAAAAGGTGTTGTAACATTTTTTCCTAAAGTTAACCGTTTCAACAAAAATTACGTTGTTCTCCATAAGAGTAAATTTTTATTTTCATAAATTTATATGACCTGGCAACATGGCGTAGAAGAACCTGTGACTGTGAAATTTAATCTAATGGGACCCCTTGTTTATTTACTAATTGAGTATCAATTTGCATATCAAAATGTATTTTCGTTTTTTGGTCAAACGGCTGAATTTAGAATAAAATGTTATAAGACTTTTTTGCTCTACATTGTGCTTCCTATCTATACCTTTAAGGAACGCACTATTTTCGGGGAAACCCTGTATATGATCTGTAAGTTGCATTGGTTCAAAATGCTTATTTTTGAAAGGGGTTTTGTTGAAAGGCCTCGAACGAATCACTAGTCACGAGTATGTATATGCAAATTTTGAACAGCCATATCTTAACCAATTTTTGTCTTCCAGAAAATCAAAAAATTCCAAATATTTAAAAAAGCAACACCTACATTTTTTACTCTTTAAGATATTTGGTATCACTAATAATTTTTAAGTTATTTTGACAAAAGTCTTTTTTTCAAAATTAAAGATTTAAAAAAATTTACTTTAAAACCAAATTTTTCCACAAATAAGCACTTTGAACTGATGAAACTTACAAACACAAACAATACATAAAGTTACTTGTGAAGTGGTAACGATTAATTCCATTTGGGCTGTTAATTAGAGGGAGTTTTTAGAATATTTTTAACCAAAAAAAAAAGGAACAACTGTATTTTGAGCGTAACCTGCTTACTCTTGCTGCTGGAAACTTAAAAAAAAAAATAAAAATAAACGTTTTCTTAAACACTTTAAGAAAGTTGTAATAAGTTTTCCCAGAAAAGTGTTTCATTTTTTTTATTTCACGTTAAAATATTCGATTTGGAATTTGAGATATAAGAGCTTATTTTTCACTATAGTCTGTTTTTAAACAAGAGGAGTCATTCAAATTTCCCGCGCCGTACACCTTGTTTGTAATTGGTACAACCTCAGGCAATTTTACTCATATCAAATTTTGACACTATTGGCATTTCATAGGTTAGTTTATTTATTTTATCAGCAATTTTTGTATTTTCTGCGTTCTTCCTTTTATTTTTAGATTTTTAGTCAAGATTACCGTCAAAGGCCGATATGATCAACCAAAAAAGAAGATTTATCTGATGATATTTCTAGTGACTTTCTTGGGTGTGAATCTGCCATTTAGTTTACCTACTCCTCTTGGTTTTAAAACAAAGCTTAGCAATAACTCTGCTTCTACTGGGTCTACAGACCTGACACATATACCATTTTTTCACTTTTTTATTAGCTATATTTACTATTTGCTAATTTTTTTTCAATAAAGTACCTACTTTTTGAGTTATTTGCGAAAAACCGTATAAAAACGTTTTTTTTTTGTTGAAAAATGAACATATTCACTCGCAAATATCTCTAAAAGTATTGACTTAGTGAAAAACGCTATAAAATAGAAGTTGCTTAGAATTAGTCAGTTTATCCAATTCCGGACTTATTTGAACGTATTTGTTTTCATACCCTATAACCGACGAAACTCACCTCCAGATCAAAAGCACATATCGGCACAATATCACTTTTTTTCTTTAACATATTAGCTATAGGTACGTGTCCCAAATTTTATGTCAAACCAAGCGTTTCTTCAAAATTCTGACCAAAAACCCTAAGTAAATTAAACGAAAATATAAAATGAATTTTTCAAACAAATATTTTAAGTCGGTATGAGAAATTTTAATTTAACAGATGAAATCAAATAAACACAATTCAACTCGTAAAATATTTAGACCCTTGCTTGGTAATCCAGCTGAACAGGTAAAGAACCTACCTTTTATGTAGTTTATAATCTGAGAGGATGGAATATTTTACCAAAATATTCCATCCTCTAAGTTTACAATAGACCTTTTCTACCTGTCCTCAAAAGATCGGTATTTTTAACTCGTGGCAACGTCGAAAAGCGGCAAAATGATGGGAAATACACATTTTTATGTGGTGGAAGTCAAAATGGTTATGAAGTGTAAAAATTTTTGTATATAATTTAAATTTTTAAAATTAAAATTTTAGAAAACTGAGAACGATACAGGGCGTTAAAAAATGCGCTCAACAAACATACACGAATTAAAATTCGAAAATGATAGTATTTCTTGGTGATGCCAAATGACTGCAACATGAAAAGATGACATAATGATAGCGGGATGTATATATATATATATATATATATATATATATATATATATACTGCTACATCAAGTATACGACTACACGAAGACACAGAACAATTCAGCTCAGATCTGGGAGTCACACAAAGAGACAATATTTCACCAAAATTGTTTAGGGTATAAATCAAACTTGAATAAAACACAAATACACTTAACTTCAATAAACATACTTTTTTCCAAATAAAACACACGTTTACATACAAATTAATAAAGATAAAATATACATACACATAAATATAATAAAAATAGTTAAAATTCAAATATAAATAAAATAGTATTTTATTTAATTTTATTTAATTAGTTAAGCCCATTCGTACCTTTCGGTGTTGGGCTGTTTACAACTAGTTCAATATCTACATTTCAATACATTTTAATAATTATACAATACTTTTATTTTAACAATACAATTTTAATAAATATAAATTACTTATTTGACCCATCTTTCTGTCCATATGTTTTAATCTTGTGGTGCTTCTTTGATACTTATTTTCCATGCTGTTCTATTTTGAGCCAAGTGTTTTGCCATACTCCATTGCAGTCCTCTCTTCTCTGCTTCTTGTCTAACTTGTTCGTCCCATCTCATTCTTGGGCGACCTACTTTATTTTTCCCTTGTACTCTGACTTCATATACTTTTTTCGTTATTCTTGTGTCGTTTAGTCTGTGGATGTGGCCCAACCATCCTAACTGTCGTTCCCCTATAATTGTCTCTATGAGTTTTATCTTTAGAGCTTGAGTTATTGTGTCGTTTCTTATTTTGTCTCTTCGTGTGACCCCTTCTATTTTGTCTCAAGAATCTCATCTCTGTAGCTTTGATTTTTCTTTTGTTGTTCTTTGTTAGCGTCCACGACTCAATCCCATAGACGATTGATGGTCGAACCACTTTTTGGTACACTTGTGTTTTGACTTCTTTGGGTACCTCTTTCTTTCTAAAGAACGTATTTCTTAACGTATTATAAATTGTCCCTGCTTTTCCTATTTTATTGTTTATTTCTTTGTCTATTTTACCATCTTCTTCAATAATTGTACCTAAGTAGTTGTAGCTGTTTACTTGTTCCAACACTTGTTCTTCTACCTTAATTTTTATCACTTTTTTTGTTGTTGCCATAACCATTGTTTTACTTTTATCTGTGTTTATTTCCATGTTCATTTTTCTTAGTTCTTTTATATAAGTGTTTATTATTTGTTGCAGTTTCTCTTCCGTGTCAGCTAACAATACCATATCATCTGCAAATAGTAATTCTTGTATTTGTACATTGTTCATTGTTCCCAATATCATGTCTTTAGATTTCTCCTTGCATGGCTTTATTGCGTCATCTAGTACCATTGAGAAAAGTAATGGACTTAGTACGCAGCCTTGTTTTAGTCCTATTTTTGCCTGGAATTCATCAGATTCTTGATTGTGAGTCCTTATTTTTATTTTATTATTTTTATATAAGGCTTTAATTATTTCTATAATATCCTTTTTTATTCCATTTTTCTTTAAACATTTCCATATATCTTCCCTTCTCATTCTATCAAAAGCTTTTTTCAGATCAATAAAGCATATGTGTATCTCTTTGTCTTTCATCAATAGTTTTTCTCCTATTTGTCTCAATATGAATATCAGATATTGGGTACTCCTTCCTTTTCTGAAGCCATGCTGGGATTCTTCTAGTTTTATTTCTAGTTTTTCCCTTAGCCTTTTTTCAATTATTCTATTGAATATTTTGGCAGGAACGCTTGTCAATGTAATACCCCTATAATTTTCGCAATTTCTTGCGTCTCCTTTCTTAAACAGTGGTACTATTTTATCTGTTTTCCAATCAGATGGTATTTCCTTTGCTGTGATTATTTCTCGGAATTTTTCTTTTGAATTTTCACTCATGTACTTTAACATTTCAGCTGTGATTTCATCTTGGTCTGGAGATTTTCCCAATTTTAATTTGTCAATGGCTTCTGCAATTTCCTCTTTTGTTATTTGCTGCATTTCCTCTGTATTTTCGATCATGTCTTCCTCTCTTTCATGTGGAAATGGTTTCCATTCTGTTAGTTCTTCAAAGTACTGCTTCCATCTTTGCATTATTTCTCTTTCTGTAGTTAATATATTTCCTTCTTTATCTCTTATGTTTCTTAATCTATGTGTTTTCTTTTGTCTTAGCTGTTTCAATGTACCATAGAACAATTTCTGGTTATTAAAATAGTTTTCATTCATTTTATGTCCAAAATCTTCCCAAGATTTCTTTTTTGCCGTTTTAATTTCTTGTTTAACGTCGTTTCTGGCCATTTTATATTTTTCGAAATCGTCCTCCGATTTGGTTTTTAGATACTTTTTCCATACTTTTTTCTTTTCTTTCACTTTAAGTTGTATTTCTGCTGTCCACCATTTACTTTTCTTCGAATATATGTTTGTGATTTTAGTTGTTCCGCATACTTCTTTTGCTGTTTTCAATATGATTTCCTTAAATTGCTTCCATTTATTTTCTATTCCTGTGTTAATTGCCTTTATAGTCTCGAACTGTTTGGTTAACTTCTTCCGGTATTCCTCTTTACTATCTATTTCTCTTAATTTGTAGCTTTTTATTTTTTCTTTAGTTATCTTCTTTCTTTATTCTGTTGTGTTATGGGATACAATTAGCGTCTCTTTGCAAAGACAATGACGTCGACTTTGCAAAGTAACAAGACACTTACTCAACACACACATTACACATTACACCTGAGTTAGTGCTAAGTATACAATTACGTGGCTAAAGTTTCTAGTTCTAAACCAAGGCCAGAATCAGAGAAAAAAAGAAAAAAAAATTGTCCTATATTTTTACAATTTAATAAAAAGGAATTTCCTCCTTGTATATTCACAATTGGCAATTTAGATGTAGTCCTTTACAAATTTGATATATGTGTTGTTTGTCATTTTTCGTTTGTGCAGTTAAGTAACATCTTTGAGTTTGTCATATATTTTTTGTAAAATTTTTCGGGCGTTGCACAAAATTAACTACATAATATCTCGCATACATAGATCACAATTAAGTGAGATAAAAGTAAGAACACCTAGGCAACCAACGAACATATTCAGAAGAACATATGACTTTGAAATCTAATAAGACACAAGGGGTTTTTTGTTACAATCCTAACACCAGATTGTACACTGTATACTTCTTGTACTGATATGTACTTACCAATAATTGTTATTATTAATACTTTATATATCATATACTGACTACAACAGTTAGCATCAGATTAGTACTGGTCTGTTAGAACACCTTTTTGACACCTTCTGTGTTTTATTATTCATTACCTTTTGTTAAACCTATAACTAAACCTAGGGCAACTGTATTTCGACACAGCGTCATTTATTTTTTAGCTTTGTTCTGTTTTTAAGGGCCTGATAATGGCGTACAAATTGTAAACGCCGAAACCGGTCGCCCACAAACTGCAGTTAATAAAACCCTCAAAAAGATTATGAGCATTAGACTCCTTATTTCATAACATGTTTACGGTAGCTTTAAGTCAATATTTAAGAACACTCAACGGCAAGATATGGGCATCAATATAGATGGAGAAAAATTAATTCATCGGAGGTTTGCAAATGACGTTGTATTAATAGCAGACAAGTTACAAGGTACAGTCTCTTTGATACATTCGCTTAAAACTCTGTCTGAAAAAGCAGGATTAAAAATAAACTTCGAGGAAACTAAACTTATGACAAATCTCGTAATCAGCGTAAATATAACTAGTAGACAATAATACCATACAAAAAGCAGACACAAATATAGTCCTGTCGCCAGGGGGGGTACAACGGCCTCCTGTATTCAGATGGACTTACCCAAGTTTTTTTTATATATTTTGACCTGTAGAACACGAATTTTTTGGGTAACAGTTGATCCGGATGTCGATAAGATTGTTATAAACCAAGAAGTTGAGGAATCACATAACAGCGATTTCTCGCAAAACAAAACATTTTTTTGTATTTCTTGGGCCATTCTAACAAAAAATGTTCCTACAAATTTTTTCGTAGGATGCATAGTTTTCGAGATAAACGCGGTTGAACTTTCAAAAAAACGAAAAATTGGAATTTTTGAACCCGAAAAACTTTTGATTAAAAAATAAAATAGTAATTCTGCTTACCGCATTTGAAATTATTTGTATTGCTAAAAATGTATTATTTTATTGTTAAAACAAAGCTATAAACACCTAGTGCTTGAGTGATGTTTCAATGATTTCTCATTTAAAATCGAACGAGTACGTAGAGGAGGTAAAAGTGCAAGCGGGGCTATTTCTAAGTAGCATGCATTAAAACGCATGTATTAGGCACGGGAAACACTATGTGTTTATAGCTTTTTTTAGCAATCAAAAAATAAATTTTTAGCAATGCAAATATTCAAAACAGATATAATTTGACTTAAACTTTTAAAGGCGGTAAGCAGAATTGTTATTTTATTTTTTATTCAAACGTTATTCGGGTTCAAAAATTGCAATTTTTCGATTTTTTGAAAGTTTAACCGCGTTTATCTCGAAAACTATGCATCCTACGAAAAAACCTGTAGGAACATTTTTTGGTTAGAATGACTCAAAAAATACAAAAAAAATGTTTTGTTTTGCGAGAAATCGCTGTTATGTAATTCCTCAACTTCTTCGTTTATAACAATCTTATCGACATCCGGATAAACTGTTACCCAAAAAATTCGTGTTCTACGGGTCAAAATACATAAAAAAAACTTGGGTAAGTCCATCTGAATTAAGAAGGCCGTTGTACCCCCCCTGGCGACAGGACTAATATCTGAGATACAAGATCAACATAAGCAGAGACAATTAAATATGAAATACAGAGGCGAATAGGCCTGACATGGGCAGCATTTGGCCATATTCTAAGCCGTATTCTAAAAAGTGCAATTCCCATGTGGCTCAAGTGAAAGGTTTATACTTAACAAGATATATAACCAGCTGTCGAGGCATTAGCTAAATAAAAAAAAAAGAGATTTATAACCAATGTATTTTGTCCGTACAAACTTATGAAAGATAAACTTTAACTGTGACGAAAAGATCCGTAAATAAACTTAGAGTTACATAATGATCCATAGAACGTGCAGTGCTCGACGTGAGCCTTCGAAATCATACAAAAAACCAACAAATTAGATAAAATCAGAAGTTAAGTGAAACTGGGTAAGCTAGGACACAAAATGGACAAGGGTAGGTGAACCCGACGAATGTTGGATAAGTTAGGTGGACAAGACGAATCCTGGAATTGAGGCCTATAAATTATAACAGAAGCCGAGGACTACCACCGACTAGATGAACCACCGACAACGTAAAAGAATAGCGGGAAACTGGTTACAAGCGGCCCAGTTTAAGAACATTGGAAATAAATTAGAAAGCCCCATGTTCAGCAGTGGACGCGATTGGCTGATTGATGATGATGATAAGCTCTTGATTGTCACAAAAAAAACATATAAAGGTAAGTCGAGGTCACATTTTCTTATTTATATTTTTTTTTTCTACGACCGTTTAATAACATGGTTATTATTCGCTATTTTTTAATAGGCAATAGCACCCATTACTTTACCCGTGAGTAATACTTCATTACTCACGGGTCATTACTCACGGGCTGAAGTTAGATTCAAATGGCGCATGGCCACTTTAAATATTAATCGTATATAAACTGCAAATAAAATTACATACTTAAACTTGTTTATTTAATACAATAATTATTGTAATTTATATCAATAATTAACTTCGAAAAATTTTAACTGCAACAATGTCAGTATATTTTTTACATTTATATCTTGTTTACTAAAAATTTTGACGTTTATCATTTATTTTAGTGACAGTGACATTAGCGTATTTTGTTTGTGTTAATTAGGGATTCCAATGAACTGTCAGTGGTGGCCGGTGGATGGCTAAACTGACATGGCCATAGACATAGTTAAGGGGGGTGGTCATGGCGTATCTAATGTTTACCTTGAATATTGACAAATTTGTAAAGAATATCCTGTTTGGTTTTGTTTTTTTGTTAATTGTGTAGCGAAATTTGTGAAATTGTGATAGCAAATTAAATATGAAGTGGTTTAAACATTGGATACGCCTATGGATGACAGTTTCGCCATCCAGCAGCCATATTATATCACGTGATTTGGAATGCCTAATTGGAATTTATAACTACTATTGTGTTTATTTTTTAAGTTGTATTGTGTTTAATATGTTATAACATATTATAATTATGATATTAAAAATATTATATTATATTTAGTTAAATGCAAATATAAATAAAACTTTATGAATGAAATACGTCCGCCGATAATAGCCATTTCCAATTTATTAGATTCACTGACAGTAGGTACACATTCATGCATATAATTTTTCGGAAACGAATAGAACTTGGATTGACTATTTCTTGTTGTATTTTTACAATACATAAGAATTTGGTAAAAGTAGGCAATGCATTATTCAGCCACGTACTAGGGGTAAACAGCATTTAGGTATTTTTCTAATATAATTATTATAATTTATATCCCGAGTAGTTGATAATTATATTTTTTACTAATTAAAATAAAAAAGGTCGTAGAAAAAGTATAGTATTCTACTCGCATGTAATGGCTATTACTCATTCTGATGAATTACGACACTCGCCTACGGCTCGTGTCGCAAATTTCATCATCGTGAGTATCTTATCATTACATGATCATTGAATAATATACTATAACTTTTTATTGAAGAAACAAATATTGAAGAAGAAGAGGTAACGGAAGCATTAACGAAATTAAAAAATAGAAAATCACCAGGAGAGGACAGAATATCGAATGAACTCCTAAAGTATGGAGGACAAGACCTGACCAAACAATTATTAAAACTAATCCAAAAAATAATAGAACAAAACAGAATACCACAAGAATGGATATCAAGCATCCTAATACCTCTCTTCAAAAGGGGAGAAAAATCGGGCCCGGAGAATTACAGAGGAATTAATTTATTAAACATAACACTAAAATTTACGACCAAAGTGATAACAAACAAACTGAATAAAATTATAACATTAGCAGAAGAACAACAAGGTTTTAGGTCGGGAAGATCATGCACCGACGCTATATTTATAATGAGGCAGATTCAAGAAAAATCGTTAGAATACATCAAACCGGCATACTTATGTTTCGTGGACCTTAAGGAGGCATTTCACAGGGTCAAATTAAAGGACGTTATCCATTTATTGTACGCAAGAGAGGTACCTCTAGGAATAATTAAAACGATCGAAAATATCTACCAGAACAACACAGTAAAAGTAGATGAAGAACTAACTGACCCAATTGAAGCTTTTTTTACCACTAGGTGGGGAATCTGCAAACAGACGACGGAGGTAAACATTTCCGACAGTGCTGGGTTCCTGAGCTGAAACCTCATCAGCGTCACGTCGACCAGTTTGGCCCTAAATCGGACCTCCCTGCCCTCCGTAACTCCGATGTGGCCGAGACCAGCTAAACCCCACCCCTCTCATACTAGGGCATCAGGTTGGAATCGCCCGTTAGGGCATGACTTCTTCCTGATGTCCTTCTTTTGCCCGATTCTCAGTCACTCGTCATCACGCATCAGCTTCCGTCTCTCGCACTCATCCGACCACTACGTCCTGCAATCCTATACTGTCAACCTCTCATTCTTCCTACCTCTGCGGGCCCAGCTCTGCCTCCTCGATACCTGCCAGAACTGCGTCTAGCTCCCGCGCTTCCTTCTCTTTTATCGACAAAACCTTTCTCACATAATTGTGGATTTTGTCCCACCATCGCTCATCCATCACCATCTTCTCTACCATCTCCCTCACAGACGCAAACACTCTTTCCAGCTCATTCCTTTCCCTTGGCCATCTGACACACTCCAAAAGGGTATGTGACACAGTGTCAGAAGTCCCAAAATACAAGCAATTGTTTGATTCGGTCTGTTTGAATATGTGTAAGTAGCTACGGAAGCTCCCATGTCCTGTGAGCACTTGCGTCAGATAATAGTCTAGGCGCCTGTGCCCGCAGTCCAGCCAGCTTCGCAGATTCGGTATCAGTGACTTCGTCAACTGCGCCACATGCTCGGTTACATCCCACTCGGCCTGCCCAATTGAAGCTGGCAATGGGATAAGACAGGGAGATTCCCTGAGTCCTCTGTTGTTCAACCTGATCATGGACGAAATAATAAAAAAGTACGAACAAAAAAAGGATACCAAATGGGAGAAAAACAACTTAAAATAATCTGCTATGCAGACGACGCAATACTAATCTCTCAAAGTGAAGATGATTTACAACGTATGCTGCACGAATTTAATATAACCGCTAGAAAATTTAACATGTTAATTTCCCCAAAAAAAGACTAAATGCATGATTATAACAGCAGATCTAATAAGGTGTAAATTAGAGCTGGAGGGTCAAATAATAGAACAAGTCATGGAGTTTAAATATCTAGGCATCACACTGTGCAGCTACGGAAAGCTCGAAACAGAAGTGCAAGATCAGGTGAATAAAGCAAAGAGAGCCGCAGGTTGCCTGAATGAAACAATATGGAGAAATAAAACATCGGAAAAGAAGTGAAAGGCAGAATTTACAAAACAGTCATCAGACCAATAATGACATACGCGGCAGAAACACGACCTGATACAGAAAGGACAAAAAGAATGCTAGAAACAGCAGAGATGAAAACATTGCGAAAAATCGATGGTAAGACGATGTGGGATAGAGCTAGAAGTGCAGACATACGAAGGAAATGCAAGGTGGACAACATTAATAACTGGGTGAAAAGCAGAAGAGTAGAATGAAACGACCACATAAGCCGAATGACAACAAATAGAGTAGTAAGGACGGCGAGAGACGGTTCCCAATAGGAAGAAGATCAGTGGGAAGACCACGAAAAAATGGAATGACAACTTACTGGAGGCACATTGAAAAATAGACAGAGTAATGTCTATATAAAAAGAAGAAGAAGAAGAACATTTTATTGATGTATTAGAACTGTAAGTAATTTTCTGTTTTCTGTAGATTATCACAAGTTCTATTTATTAATTAAGGCTCCAATTAGTAGATATTTTCCATCAAGCTATTTTATATCGGTTCTCCAGACCAAAAGGAATCCATTGTTTTTGAAAGGTACACGGACTGAAATGCATATCTCAGCATACTCGCAATTTATTTACGGCTCGCTTCTTAGCTGGGCTAAGCTAGAAGAATCATTGCAGTCCTCATTGCAAAAATGGTGTAATCATTATAATGGATCGAGGATGTTTCTAATTGAAGTGCATAAACGTTACATTGCAATTAGAATATAATGGGCCGCTTTTGTTTCGCAATAACGGTAGACTCGGTTTATTTCCGTCCAACTTTTCCGGTTTTAGTTTTTGTAATAATTTTAAAAGAATGTTAATCATGGCTTCTTAGAGTCTTATTTATAGTAGGTACTTAGTAAAACTACTTTTAATGGAATTTTTAATAATCAAAAAAATACTGAAAATGTGAAAATTATTAAGAAACAGAAACTTATGCACTCACCGGCACAAAATTCCGCCACAAAAAATTTTTTGATTAAGTTTGACACTCTATAATTTTATTATTTTTGTACTCCGATTTTCAAGATTCTTACATCAGTTTGTAGGTACATGTATTAATATCGTTTGATATTATTCCGGTAACACAAACTTTTTGCTTAGATGGCATTATACGGGGGTAAATGGAAGTTTTGTTTTTTCTCCTAACTTTAGAAAATTCTGTGGAAAAATTGGAGGGCTGATTTTGTTTCATACTTCTTTTGTATTATCCTGAAAGTACTTCTAAGGTTTTGTTTTTTTAATTATCCGAATATCTCTTTTCTTGTAAGAGATGTAAATAAAAACATTGCTTTGAAGGTTTATTTAATTAAAAATATCAAACGCACTAAAATTAACAAAACAAAACAAAATTAACAACAAAACAAAACAATTCAATAGCGAATATGCCCACCATTTGCAATAACGACTGCTCGCAATCTGTTTAGCATCGAATAAAGGTGTGTTATCCTTGCCTAGGGAATAGCCCGATACTCCTTTACCAAGGCCATAACTATACCAAATTTTCTGGAGATCTAGGATGGCGGCGAATAGCTTTTTTAATTCATCCCATAAATGCTCCATAGGATTGAGATCTGGGCTGCATGCAAGCCATTCTAATCTTGTCAATCAGGGCCGGCGCTACCATATGTGCTAAGTGTGCACCGTACACGGGCGGCCAACAATAGGGGCGGCCAAAAGGGCCACTGATGGTAATACTGTTTTTAAAACGAAAATAAATTCAAATAATTAAATAGTAATGATTCAGATGATTCTGTAAACTATTATTATTACCTGATAATATGTACTAAAATGCGTTTCATTTATTATTTATAGTTCCTTTTTTTTTTTCATCCTAATCTAAACAAAAATATTAGAAAATATTATTTTTTGTATGCACTGCCCTTTTGCAGGTATAGTCATAAAGCAGTTCCGGGAATACTTTTTCATTCAAAGCGGCTGGCGGCTTTCGGACTTTTAGATATTTTTATAGATAGAATACCTCCATAGCTTCTCCTGCTCATCGTAAAACGCAACAAATTGGAGCAGATGTCCGCTCTCGTATAGCCAAGCTCTTATCCTGTCCCTGTGTGATAGTTAATACTCCCAATCCCAAATATCATACGACACCCACCCCTACCCATCATACACGTCCTAATACTCAAACCTATACCCGAGAAGAAAACCTCTGAAACCAGTGGAGGAAACCACGGAAACAAACGGATATGCATAGGGATGACGGCTATGTATCATCCTAATATACCGCCACCCCAACCTCAAGGTGTGATACCAACATGTCGAAGGGGGTAACATAGTGAGTTACAAGCGATACCTAAGGGAGATGGCGAACCCGAGCGGAAAACAGCCTTGGGGGGCAAGGGCGCACTGCCCCACTGAACCGATCAGCACGACCCCACATTTGGGAAGAAAAATGGGCCAAAAAAAGAAAAAAAAATAAAGCCGTCTAGTTTCTAGCCAAATAGTTTCTATCCTTGTGGAATCGGTACTCACCGGAGGTACTGCAGACGTTCGGATACAATTAACATCTCTTTGGAAAGACAATGAAGTCGACTTTTTAAAGTAACAAGACATTTACTCAACACACACACACACTAGATATAACTGAGTTGATATAAATACATGTAATTACGTGGCTAAAGGTTCAACACCAAGGCTAGAAAACAAACAAAAAAAAAGTATTGTCAAAAACATTGTTAAACATTCTCAACAAGTTTTCCGAAACGAAATCCCGAAAAGTCCGTTTTTAGTTTTTCTATGTGTTTATGTTATCTACTCACAGTTTATTTTAATTAAATGGACGTTTAAATTTGGATATTAGGATACACATATAATGGACGTTCGATCATGGATATTAGTCTAAATGTTCAAGTATTTATCTATTCACAAATTATTATTGTTATGCATCTTCTGCACATTTCTTCAAATACTAGTATAAACATTTTTCTAAAGTGTTGAAATCGGAAGGGGGCGGCAAACATTAAGTAGCACACGGGTGGCCAACATCTTAGCGGCGGCCTTGTTGTCAATCCCACCTCTATTTTATGAGTCAATCAGTGTTTTTATTTACAAAAAATGGTACAGCTCTTACAAGAAAAGAGATATTCGGATAATTTAAAAAACCGAATTTTAGTGATGCCTCCGGGATAATGTGACAGGACTATGAAACAAAATCAGCTATTCCATTTTTCCACAGAATGTTTTAAAGTTAGGAGAAAATACAACGCTTCAATTCATCTCTGTATAATGCCATGCAAGCAAAATTTTTTTGTTGCCGGAATAATACCAAACGATATCAATACATTTATCTACAAACTGGTGCAATAATCTTGAAAATCGGAGCACAAATAATAAAGTTATAAATTGTCAATGTTAATCAAAAATTTTGGGTGGCGGAATTTTGTGCCGGTGAGTGTATATAGTTTATGTGTAACACTGTGAAACTTACACTGCCCTACTAAGAGAGAACCCCGTATCTCCACTATAGCGAGTTTTGAGAAAAATGCGATTAAAGATTTTTATTTAATCCGTTGTACTTTTGGTAGAATAATAACATAAAATCGTTTAGGGTAGAGTATGTAGCATCATAGTTAACTTATTTCAAAAATAAAAATTGCAAAATTACAATATGGACATTAGTTACGCGACATAAGGTCTATGAATGCAAAGAATTATGTCAAATTTACTTAGCTAAAACCACGTATAATCCAAATTGGTCTTATGCGTGGTTTTAACTATGTAATTATTATAAAATTTATAGAGTGCGGTGGAATAAGTGTTGCCCCCCTCCTGTTAACTTGCTTATTTTAAGAATATAAGCAAAACACTCGGACAGCTCGATTTTTAAACTAAACATAGCATATTATAGCATCAACGTTTCGAACTTTACGCGATCCCTCTTCAGGTGACAGTCATAACTTTGATTTTTTTAAATGGGAAAGTACATCATGTGACACCCCATTTAAAAGCTCTTAAAATACTGAGTTCAAAAATGTATAATAATTTAATCCTGTTTGAGAGCGTAGGGGCAAAATTTCGGTCGAATTCTTTCTAAATGCAATCATTTTTTTCGAATCCTGAAAAAAACTAATAAATATTTTTGAAAAATTTAAACGCAGAATGAAATATTACAGTATTCTCGATGGTCCAAAGTCCCTGAGAACTCCTATAATGTTTATTTTAATAAGTCACAGTGGTGGAGAAAAGAGAAAATTTAGTGTGATTTTAATTTCAAATATATCATTCAAAAGAAATTTTTTGTTTATTCTAAGGGACTGTCAGCCTTCGGTAATAATCTAGTCTTTCATTCTGCGTTTAAATTTTTCAAAAATACTTATTAGTTTTCTCAGAATTCGAAAAAAATAAATGCGTTTAAAAAGAGTTCGACCGAAATTTTGGGCCTGCGATCTCAAAAAGGATTAAAGTATTATACATTTTTGAAATCAGTATTTTAAAAGCTGTTAAATGAGGTGTCACATGATGTACTTTACCATTTAAAAAAATCAAAGTTATGCCTGTCACCTCAAGAGGGATCGCGTAAAGTTCGAAACGTTGATGCTATGATATACTATAATTATTTTAAAAATCGACCTGTCCGAGCGTTTTGCTTATATTCTTAAAATAAACAAGTTAACAGGGGGGGGCAACACTTATTCCACCGCACTGTATAACTGCCTCGAGAGGCAAAACATTTAAATATTTTAATGATATTTTCTATGAAGATTTGTTGAATAAAACATAAGTTTTTATTTTATTTAAAAATACAAAAAATTATTGAATTAATGAAAATTAATTATTTTTAATCGGTAATTTGAATGTTGGTAATTCTTCCCAAAATTGATGACGGTTCTCAGGTATAATTTCACTTAAGGTTTTTATTATTTGGTCCTTTCTACTCTGAGCAATCCCAGAAGGTGTGGTCCCAGGTGAGGGGTCCTTTATCCCAGATGTTAACACTCTGCTCTGCAAAAAGTCAATCTCGATCAACTCTTTGTTATCGTCAATTTTAACGTGTAAAGTTTTGCTCTCTCTCTTTAAAATTACTTTAACAACTTGTGATAAGTAAACACGTGACTCTGCCTTTTTTAATTTCGACTGTGATGATACGTCTTTCCAGATAAAAAAATCGGAAACTCCCATTTCTTTCACCACCACACGATTCGAATTACATGTTTTAACGGCCAATTAAAAACATCCATCAGTATTATTTGGTTCAACCATGTCTATTTCTACTGTGATAGAAGTTAAGGGATACGGTAATGATTCCAGAACACCTAGGTGAATATCATCTTCTTTGTAAATAGAGGAATTCGACGTTGGGTCCAATTCAGTTACCTTTTGCGCCATTGCAATCATTTTCTTTGCCTTCGAAGACATATCTAATAAATAATAGTTCTATATAAATATTTATATAAAGGCATATACAGTCGGAAAAATGAAAGAATACCCATGAACGATCACGTCAATCACATACAATCACATATATTGTATTTGCTGTTCTTTTTCAATAAATAACAAACGAGAGAGATAGATTATTAATTATCTTAATAAAATGTGATTGATGTGATCGTTCATGGGTATTCCTTTATTTTTGACGAAACGAACTTACCAAACGAATTATTTTCCACCTTTTCCACTAATAACAACACTAATTAAATAGCACACAACGTCTTTAGAAGTCAAAACAAGATAATACAATGTCGATTTACACGAAAATATGCTTAGTTAAAACATTGTAATGACAGC
The DNA here is from genome assembly GCF_917563875.1 of Diabrotica virgifera virgifera. NCBI lineage: Eukaryota > Metazoa > Arthropoda > Insecta > Coleoptera > Chrysomelidae > Diabrotica > Diabrotica virgifera. The sequence goes on from NC_065446.1 coordinate 204,985,017, forward strand.
GCTATTATTAGCGGGGTTGCTCTGTTTCTTAGAAAAAACCTCGCATATCGTTTATCCTACGTTAAAAACCCGTATCTGCTGAGCATATACCCGTTTTTTACTATGAATCGTTAAATGCCAGGTTTATACTATAGCATAATAGTCATTTTTGGCGTTTACGGGGAAACTATTTTCTTTCATAAAATAGTTAGAAATGTAAAATACGGATTTTTTTCTATGTGAATATGTTATATAAATCATAATTATTCAAATCGTGCAAAAATCTCAATTTTTAAAATTTTGGAGATACGGGGTTTTTTCTTAGCAGGGCAGTATAGTTCACAGTGTGGTTTACTACGGAGCAAAATTATGGACGTTAAATCAAAATGCATTAAATCGATTTAACGCATTTGAAATGTGGATATTTAGAAGAGTGTTAAAGATTTCATGGGTAGATAGAGATATCCCGAATATAGAAGTAGAAGTGTTAAGGAGAATTTACAGAGAGAGGGAAATTGAAAACACAATAAAAGAAAGGAAATTGAAATATCTCAGATATGTGATGAGAGGCGAAAGATATAACATTGAGACTCATAATTCAAGGAAAAATAGAGGGTTGGAGAAGCGTAGGAAGAAGACGCATTTCCTGGTTGAGGAACCTAAGAACACGGTTTGGTTGCAGCTCAAGGCAACTGTTCAGAGCAGCTGCTTCGAAGGTCAAAATAGCCATGATGATTGCCAACCTTCGCCGCGTAGATGGCACTTAAAGAAGAAGAAGAAACTTTTAGCAATGATAGCTGTTTTTATAGTAAATCAAATGTTTAAGAAATAAAAAATATTTTTATGTACCGACACTTCTTTATTATAGTCTAGTCGCAACATAGGGGGTCCCGTGGGCACTTTTAGGTCGCCGAGATTTGATGGTGGTATTATAGATTTTTGGGGTCGCTGAATCTAGTGGAAGTGGTCTGGAAGCCCAAATGTGGTGAGTTTAATTGTTATTAACAAATTATGGTAAAATTAGGTGTTTTTTTGAGAATTATTAGAAGCCCTGTAAATAAATTGATAGTAAATAATGAATGTGTTGCATGTGTGAGTCCATACTAGTGTAGTAAAGAAAAGAGAGACGTTCTCACAAACAATTTATTTTACTACTGACGACCGGTTTCGCTGTTTACAATTTATACAGCATCATCAGGTCCGGTTAAAGTAAAATCAAATGTTTCCGGTATAAGGGAAAAAAAGTAGTAGTATTCAATATCATACTTTTCATGCACATTGCTAGAGGGATGGTTGGTCAAGGGAAAGATTTCAATGTAATATATTAACTAAACATCGATGGGGTCTTGAAGGGTTTAGTAGGAAAATACGACATTAAACCGATAATCCAATTTGTTAGTTATATATAGTAATGTTATTTTAATTATATCTATGGTAATGTTATCTTATTTATAAATGTAGCTTTTATTATATGATAGTTAGATGTTGTGTTGGGTGTGCGACTTTAAGAAAAATTGTTCGTTTGTGTAATAAATATGATCTGTTTGTGAATATTTATTTTCTCTGTTTAAAAATTGTAGTTGAATATAAAATTGAACAGTAGTAATTTGTTAAAACTTTTTTATATTTAAAAAATATTAAAATTGTCAAAATTAGTCAAAATTTAAAATCATTCATAACTGACTCAGAGTTGAAGCTGTGTTAAGGTAATGCAGTAAGTAAATTAAATTAAATTAAACCAATTGTAATGTGAAGTTATAATTATCTATGGTATAATGAAAAACTATGGAATATCACTAAGAAGTTTAAAAAACTGAAAATGTAGAAAAAATTTAATAATAAATGAATGATGAAAAAAGCTATGTAAAAACTTTTTTCCTATTGTATAGAAATATTTGTTTAGTTTAATCAATAGTTGTGTAGATCAAAATTTTTTTAGATCAAAATTTACTCTAATTTAAAAATTTATGGTGAAACATTACCTTTATTGTTGCATTGGTGGTTTCTTTATTGGTAAAAAAGTTTCTTTTGTTTTTTAACTTTGATAAACAACACATAACAAAAATTTTTGAACAAACACATAGGGTAGAAAAACAGGAGTTCGGAATTTTGAAAAGGAAAGTGATTGTTAAGCACTACATCTTATTATATTTCTTTTTGATTTTAAATTATCAAAAAATTCCTCTGAGTTCTTTATGAGGTGCCAATGAGGAGTTCTTTATGAGGTAAATTTTGATCTACACAACTATTCATTAAACAAAACAAATATTTCTATACAATAGGAAAAGAGTTTTTACATAGCTTTTTCATCATTCATTTATTATTAAATTTTTTCTACATTTTCACTTTTTTAAACTTCTTAGTGATATTCCATAGTTTTTCATTATACTATAGATAATTATGACTTCACATTACAATTGGTTTAATTTAATTTAATTTACTTACTGCATTACCTTAACACAGCTTCAACTCTGAGTCGGTTATGAATGATTTTAAATTTTGACTAATTTTGACAATTTTAATATTTTTTAAATATAAAAAAATTTTTAAATATAAAAAAGTTTTAACAAATTACTACTGTTCAATTTTATATTCAACTACAATTTTTAAACAGAGAAAATAAATATTCACAAACAGATCATATTTATTACACAAACGAACAATTTTTCTTAAAGTCGCACACCCAACACAACATCTAACTATCATATAATAAAAGCTACATTTATAAATAAGATAACATTACCATAGATATAATTAAAATAACATTACTATATATAACTAACAAATTGGATTATCGGTTTAATGTCGTATTTTCCTACTAAACCCTTCAAGACCCCATCGATGTTTAGTTAATATATTACATTGAAATTTTTCCCTTCACCAACCATCCCTCTAGCAAGGTGCATGAAAAGTATGATATTGAATACTACTACTTTTTTTTTCCCTTATACCGGAAACATTTGATTTTACTTTAACCGGACATGATGATGCTGTATAAATTGTAAACAGCGAAACCGGTCGTCAGTAGTAAAATAAATTGTTTGTGAGAACGTCTCTCTTTTCTTTACTACACTAAATTGATAGTGTTAAGGTCTTAATGTTGTTCTGAAGCTATTTCCTTGTGGCATTTTTATAATCAACTATTTTCAATGGGAAATAAATCACAATTTTACCAAAAAAAATGATTTTATTACAAATGTGGAAGGCTTCACGATTTTGCGTGTCATCCTTGCGCAGTGGCCATGCTAATCTTCTCTGTATCGTTCCAATTTTAGTATATGTACCGCCGAAGCGAGTACAAATCCGCAAGGATGACACGCAAAATCGTGAAACGTTCCACATTTTTAATAAAATCATATTTTTGGTAAAATTGTGGCTTATTTCCCATTGAAAATAGTTGATGTTAAGGTTTTCTCTGGTGTATTTTTGGTCGCTGAATCGAATGCGACTAGTCTCGATTACTCAAAATGTGTTCTTATTTTGTTAATAACAAAATAATTGTTTATTCCCGAAAAGCTCAACATGCATTATCTACAGCCAATTTGTAATCTTTGTCATAGTATTTTTATACGCAAAATCGATTGTCACTAGTCGTGATATCTTAAACCACGTTCCGACTTTGTTATTAATAGGTCTGGATCCCGCGTATGAAAAAAAAGTTGATTAATAGCAAGCTGAAAATTTGTTAATAGCTTAAGGGTGTCTAGTCGGATAAACTTTGATATATGGGAACACTGGAACAGGAGCAGTTTTAATTGTGGAACAGGTTAAAAACTTGGAACGGTCAGATCACGAAAACGGCACATTTATTTTGTCCGACAGAACAGACTTAAACTCTCCGAACAGAGATTAAACTTTCATGCAAAAATCAGACTGCTATTTTTCACCTGTCATAATTCCTGTCATTTGACATATTCTACATGTTCCACTCATTAAAACGCCCATTTGGTGATAAATAGTAGTCTGATTTTTGCATGAGAGTTTAATCTCTGTTCGGAGAGTTTAAGTCTGTTCTGTCGGACAAAATACATGTGCCGTTTTCGTGGTCTGACCGTTCCAAATTTTTAACCTGTTCCACAATTAAAACTTCCCCTGTTCCAGTGTTCCCATATCTCAAAGTTTGTTTGACTAGACACCTTTAAGCTATTAACAAATTTTCAGCTTGCTATTAATCAACTTTTTTTTCATACGCGGGATCCAGACCTATAATAAGTTATTGCAAAAATAATGGTTTATCGTACGTTTACTCACAGTTTTTGCACTAAATTTTAAAAAAACCACATGGAATGACATGAAATTTGGCATGCACGTAGCTAACATGTCAAACAAAACAAGTGATATTGTGCCGATGTGTGCTTTTACCCTGGGGGTGAGTTTCACCCCGTTTCAGGGGTGAAAAAAGAAACCTTTAAAATAAGTTATTTGCGAGGTATAGCGAGTTATTGCGAGAATTATAAATAGTTATTTGCAAGTGAATATGTTCATTTTTCAACAAAAAAAAACAAAAATAACTCGAAAAGTATTGACTTAGTGAAAAAACTGTATAGAACAAAAGTTGCTTAGAATTAATCAGTTTAGCCACTTCTGAACTTATTTTAAAGGTTTCTTTTTCACCTCCGAAAACGGGTGAAACTCACCCCCCGGGTAAAAGCAGACATCGGCACAATATCACTTATTTTGTTTGACATGTTAGCTACGTGTATGCCAAATTTCATGTCAATCCAGTGGTTTTTTAAAATCTAGAGCAAAAATCGTGAGTGAACGTACTATAAACCGTTATTTTTGCAATAATTTATTAATAACAAAGTCGGAACGTTGTTTAAGTTATCACGACTCGATTTATCGTATAAAATACCATGAAAAATACTACAAACTTGCTGTAGATAGCGTATTTCGAGCTTTTCGGCGAATACACAATTATTCTGTTATTAACATAATAAGGACATACTTTGAGTAATCGCGACTAGTTGCATTCGATTCAGGGACCAAAAATACACCAGAGAAGACCTTAAAACTATCAATTTATATACAGGGCTTCTAATAATTCCTCAAAACACCTAATTTTAAAATAATTGGTTAATAACAATTAACCGCATCACATTTGGGCTTCCAGACCAATTCCATTGGATTCAGCGACCCAAAAAACCTATAATACCACCATCAAATCGCGGCGACCTAAACGTGCCCACGGAACCCCCCTTTGTTGCGACTAGACTATTAGTAATATTTAGATCGGTAACTCTTAAAAGTGTGTGGAACTTTTACTTTGAAGGGTGTGTGTGTAAATACTGTCATTGTCATTATGGAACATGATTGTCCTTGAACTGATTCATCTGCTAAACACCCAAGGAATCTGGGTCCAGGGTTCAGCAGACGATAATGTAATAGTCCTGTCGCCAGGGGGGTGGGGGTACAACGGCCTCCTGTATTCAGATGGACTTACCCAAGTTATTTTTATGTTTTTTGACCTGTAGAACATGAATTTTTTGGGTAACAGTTGATCCGGATGTCGATAAGATTGTTATAAACAAAGAAGTTGAGGAATTACATAACAGCGATTTCTCGCAAAACAAAACAATTTTTGTATTTTTTGGGTCATTCTAACCAAAAAATGTTCCTACAAATTTTTTCGTAGGATGCATAGTTTTCGAGATAAACGCGGTTGAACTTTCAAAAAATCGAAAAATTGCAATTTTTGAACCCGAATACCTTTTGATTAAAAAATAAAATAGCAATTCTGCTTACCGCATTTGAAAGTTCAAGTCAAATTATATCGGTTTTAATTATTTGTATTGCTAAAAATTTATTATTTTATTGTTAAAACAAAGCTATAAACACCTAGTGCTTGAGTGATGTTTTCAATGATTTCTCATTTAAAATCGAATGAGTGGGTAGAAAAGGTAAAAGTGCAAGCGGGGCTATTTCTACGTAGCATGCATTAAAACGCATGTATTAGGCACGGTAAACACTATGTGTTTATAGCTTTTTTTAACAATCAAAAAATAAATTTTTAGCAATGTATATATTCAAAACAGATAAAATTTGACTTAAACTTTTAAAGGCGGTAAGCAGAATTGCTATTTTATTTTTTATTCAAAAGTTATTCGGGTTCAAAAATTGCAATTTTTCGATTTTTTGAAAGTTCAACCGCGTTTATCTCGAAAACTATGCATCCTACGAAAAAACTTGTAAAAGACCCAAAAAATACAAAAAATTGTTTTATTTTGCGAGAAATCGCTGTTATGTAATTCCTCAACTTCTTTGTTTATAACAGTCTTATCGACATCCGGATCAACTGTTACCCAAAAAATTCGTGTTCTACGGGCCAAAATACATAAAAAAAACTTGGGTAAGTCCATCTGAATTAAGAAGGCCGTTGTACCTCCCTGGCGACAGGACTATAATAGTGACTACGCAAAAATTGTTCAGAACTGTTGCGGATTAGATGCGATCTGCCCTTCATTGCATACGCCGTATTCGCGCAGAATGCTCCGAACGTATCCTGAACTTACCCAGACGGAGATCGCATGCGCAATAGGTGTTCAGAGGGGAAAAGTCGACCTTATTGAACGTCCAAAGCTGTAATACGCAGGCGTCGTCCCTCTGAATAAGTTCGAGGCATGCTGCACAATACGGCCATAGAGAACTGGTGTCTGAAAGCGAAACTCTCCGTGAACCCCTCCAATATTATATTGGTAGCCTTAATAAAGGAAACTTACTAGACTGAGTGAGGCTAAAATTATTTGGAGAGTTACTGGAAAGAACCAATGAGGTCAAGTATCTAGGGGTAACCGTAGATTCCAAATTTAATTGGAACCTTCAACGGTAGCGAAATAAATGGTCCTGCGCAGAATAGGGGATTGGGGATTCATTGGCGTCGGGCCTTCCAACAAAAAGAAACATTTAATATGATCTTAATTAAATTTTCACTCAAAACCAGGTATGAACTTAATGAAGAGACGGGGTCTTTTTTAAAACAAATCCAGTAAGATACGTGGAATAACTGGCCTAAATTGATTCACAAATTAAAAGGTAATAATTATTACCCTCTAAAGATAATTTATCGAGGAGAAAAGAAAACTTAGAAGGATTTGGCAGTGCTATAGAGTCTAGAGCTCCATCTGATAAAATTAAAACAAATAATGCTACTCACCAGCTTAAAAGACAAATTAGAAAAATAGGGGAGTGCATTTAGATTTTCACTTCGGAAAAAATCAAACAAGATAAAACTTTCTGTAATTTCATTAAGAAATGTTTAATAAACAACATATCAAAAAGTTCTACTCGAGAAGTGGGTGCTTCATTTTTTATTAAACAAATGAACAGCGAAGTTAGATATTTTTTTAAATAACTCCGAAAATATAATTTTTAGAAAAAAACTGACTTGACCATTGAAAAATTGAGAAAATTTTACAAAAAAACCTTATATAAAGATTTTTCTAAAATTAAATCTCTAGCTTCTGTAATTTTTTATTTATAACGCTAAAGTCACCCTTCTCACACACATTGGCGCACTGTAAACTAGCGTTGGAAGAAGTGCACGGTTGAGTAATGTAATTCTTTAACTAATGGATCAAAAGAAATTTTACAAATTGGACATGAAAGAAAATCAAATAAGCTATCTTATGGTTGTAATAAAAAGAAATAAAATATATGGACATAAGTACGGTGTGGGCGGAAAGTGAGCCTAACATGAATTTTGTTTAAAAATGATTTAAAAATGTGTAACTAATACAATTTTACTTATAAAACTCTCAAATTTGCATAACTTACCTCTCAATAATCTTACTAAACGATGTTTTGTTCAAAAAAAATCTCAAAAATTTAATTCAAATAATACGATGTCTCAAAAAATGTAATTTTTGAAAACTTCGTAGTTTTACAGAATTCCCACCAATTTAAGACGGTATTACTCAAGTTTGAATAAATCTAATACAATTTTTTTGATACTTTTTTAAAGCTTAGGATATAGTCTTAAAAAAACACTGAATTATTTTAGTTTAAAAATGAAATAAACAATTTCTTTTTGAGAAAACTAAGAAAGATAACAAAAATGTAATACAAAAACCGAAAATTACCAGATGAAAAAATGTATATACAGAGTGATCAAAACTTTTTTGTGTAAAACTTACCTAAAATACATTTAATAATAAGCTTCAACAATAATAAATGTTTAACAAAAAAAATTTTTTTTAGCTCTTATACAGTATGTCTGCGTAACTTGGAACCTATTGATAACTTTTTTAATATCAGTTTTACGGAAAAAAGTTATTCTTTATAAAATACCCTGCATCGTATATAACATAAGATGCAACCAACAAATATCAAATTTTGTTAATTTTGTACGAGGTATGTCAAAAAATATGAATTTCACTCAAGAGTAAAGTACCTTTATATTTCACAATATAAAAAATTTTTATAATGAAAAGTTGTTTGGAATTAAAAATTATGTTCCAATATGTAATTATATCCTTCTAATCGAAAATTTGTTTTTTTTTAATATTGTTTCCAATTAATTATACCTAACATCATTAAATTTTCACTTATTATTTATGATTTACTGTTTCATTATTAATTTTATGAAGCAAGTTATTCGTCATAAATAGCTGTGCATGGTCTAACACTTAATATGCAAATATAAAATATTATATTTTATCAATATTTTACGAGGTATGTAAAAAAATTATATTTCGCGCAATAAATATGTACCTTTATAGTTCACAATATTTCGATTAGAAGAGTGTAATTGCATATTGACACATCGTTTTTAATTCTGAACAACTTTCCATAATAACAATTTTCAGTATTATGAAAAATATAGGTATTTTACTCATAACTGAAATTTGATTGATTGGATTCTACTTCTTTTTCATTTAAATATCCGCTATTTTGGATCCGCCATTTTGAAATTTAAATTTTTAATCTTTAATTCAGGTTCAACAACCTGTTAAAAATAAAGACAATAAATGTTTTAGAAAAATGTTCTTTTTTATGTTCTTTTTAGAAAATCCGCATTTTGGATCCGCCATTTTATAGTTTATAATGTTAACATTTAAGTTAGGTTTATCAAAGCTCTCAAAAATAAATATACATATGTAGAAATAAATACATTTTGTAAAGAAATTAATATTTTACAACTATTTTTTAAGTTATCCGCCATTTTGGATCTGCCATTTTATAATTTAAATTATCAAAATTTTATTCAGGTTCAGCAACCTCTCAAAAATATCCACATATATGTAAACAAACACGTTTTATAAAAAAAATTCGAATTTTACAACTACTTTTTAAGGATTTTTAGGAAAAAATCCGCCATTTTGAATCCGCCATTTTGAATTTGCAAATTGTAATGTCAGATTCGGGTTCAGCATAATCAAAACTAAAATAAAAACATTTTTTATCAAAATAAAATGTTGAATTCACCCATACTCTTAACATTATTTATACAAAACAATTGTTATTGTTTAAACAATTAATAAACAATTAGCGGCAAAATTTGTGAGTAGAACTTTTTACTTTAACATATTTATAAACTAACAAAAAAAGTTTTAGAAAAATATAACCTTGTTTGATTTTTTCCGAAACATTGTATCTTTTCATTCTAATTGCACTCCCCTAAAAATATAAACGAATCAATTAGTAACTAGTGGAGTAACTAATAGAATTAACAAATTATAGCACAACTGTGTTATGTACTCCAAAGGCTAGACTACTATTTGACTAGTCTTAATTTGTATTATGAAGTTCTTAATAATGGAGTTCTGACCAGACCTACAATTTTTAATCTGTTTGAATAATTTCAATCTTGAAAAAAATAAATATCATTATACATTAGACGTTGTTACTTACCTTCTCTGTAAGTATTTTATTGTTTTTTTTTTTTTTAATTTTGATGCTCCAAGATTTATTTTTAATAATTAAAATACTATGTAAATAACTTATAATTTTTTTTTAATAGAAAAAGAAGTCGCATCTACCAAAAGATTATTACCGACGGAACAAAATATAAATAACAAAAGTAAACAACTACAGATTGTACAAAATATTTATGGATCTTAGATAATTAACTATATTGTTATAGGAACAGTTTTGACCTAGAGCCTCTGGTAGAGCGTTTGGAATATTGTTGGGCTGTATTTCGTGGTCATATTTACTACAACTTGTTAAAAAGTGTTCAACTGTTAATCGAACGTTACACTGATCACATATAGGTAGATTTTTCTTTGTTGAAAGGTAAGAGTGCGTTAACCTGGTATGTACTAGACGTAAACGCGCAACTACAAATTGTTCTCGTCTATTCCGCGACGGTGGAATCCACTGAGACATATTATTTTTGATTTTATGCAGCTTAGAATTATTTTGAGACCACTCATTTCGCCACAAACACAACACTTTATTTTTAAAATAAGCTATTAAGTCACTGGAAACACACTTGCCTATTGGTTCCGAAAAATCACTTAAAATTGCCTTTCGTGCAGTCCTGTCAGCTTCTTTATTTCCTGTTATTCCGACGTGTGAGGGAACCCATAAAAATTGGACGCTTCTTCCATGTTCATGAGCTTGGTACAGCTGGTATTTTAGCAACTTTTCAAAACGATGTTTCGGAAAAATGTGTTTTAATGTGTTTAGAGAGCTAAAAGAATCTATTATGATCAGGGCTTTTGTGAGTGTAAGCTCGTTAAGAAGTTTCACAGCACGGTATATGGAGTAGAGTTCAGCTGAATATGTGCTACATTCTGGGGTTAAACGGAGAAGAAGATTTTTTTCTGAAGAAACGATTGCTATTGCTATACCACCGTTTGCACGACTTGCATCTGTACGGTCTTTGCGGAAGCAAGTGAAATATTTTGAATTGTACAACTGATTGGTCTTTGAGTTTGTCTCCTGTAGACAAATAATATCTAGAGAATATTCAGATAAAAGAAGCTGTAGCATAGGGAGACGATGAAAAAATTCATCAATGTTACATTGAGGTATCGAGTTGAATATTGTTAACAGATTCGGAGTTAGATGATACTGAACAATTGTCTACAGAAGAGTCACTGTCTAAGTCAGAAATCTCTTTCCCTAAATGGTTGATTAGTTTCTTTTGAAGCTTTGTAAACTTGGTTTTTGTAGATCTATCATTTGCATATTGATAACTGCTTTGTAAAAGATTGAGTAAACCAGTCATATCAGTTGTAAATTCTTTAACGACGCTAATAGTGTCGGGGGACCCTTGGACATTATCAATCAGTAAGGACAATTGGTGGTAATTTAAAACGAATGGTGGGGTATGATTATCAATAAAATTTTCAAGAGTTTCCCGTGTAGATGGGACTTTAGATGAGCGCGGTTTTTTTGGTTTAGAGGATTTGGGTTTTGCAAACAGATTTTGTGATGAAATTGCTGAGTCTGAAGGAGGCGTATCAACCTCACCAATACTGCGTTTCATGGAAGAACTTGCGTTTTCGCAAGTGCTATTAGAGTTTTCACTTAGATGTTGTGGCTTTATTACATTTGGAAGTACTGGAGCAGACTCATTGGTAGTGACAGAAGTCGAGCTTGAAGTTTTGTTTGTAAGATTGGTTAAAATGGTTGTTTCAGAAAATTGTGGTGATGTATCAGTTTTATTAGAGTTTTCTGCAGTTATATCTAATGGAAGAGGTGCTGATAGATTGGAGGATATTGCTTCCGAAGTTTGTGAAAACGGTATTGCCGCTGAATGTGGTTGATTGAAAGTGTTGCTATGAGTAGGAGTATTAGTAATTTCTTGGTCATGGAGATTTGTAGGTGTAGGTGATATGCTCGGATTTGATAATGCATCACTTGATGACTGCTGAGTGTTTGGTACCTTGTGTAATATACTTGTTGGAGCTGTTTGATTTGGTACTTCATTGTTTGAATCAATAAGAGTTGATTCCGTTACTGAACTGTTATTGCATTGGGATGATATGTGTCCTGTATTTTTGCAAATAAAGCAGGTGACTGTACCTTGTGACAAAAATATGAGGTAAGGTGTTTGGTCGAAATTTATTAGAATATAATCTGGAATTGATGATGTTATAGGGCTTACATAAACTTGCCTCCGAAAGCTCAATATGTGACTATATTCCGGAAGATTGGAGCTAATTTTCAGAAATGTTATTGGTGAAATAAGCTTTAAACCGATATTCTGTAATTCTTCAACTAATACTTGATGAGTAATTGACGGGCAGACACCAGAAAAGACTAGTCTTTCTGCTGGAGAGACAAGTCTCAATGCTGTTACAACTTCGCCGAGTACTTCTATAGAGCCATGTTGTGTCATGAAATTATCTACTACGGTTTTGTTTGCCAAATACATGCAGATTCTATTATGAGATAGTCTAGATGAAAAAATGATATTTTTTGGGTTGACTATTGTGCCCAACGGAATTAAATAATCCTGCAGTTTAGCATTATAGATACAACTAAATACAATTGCTTGGGTCTTACTCGGAAAAGAATGTGAAGCGGCTGATGCATAACTGTTTGTGATATTCGAACGTTGATTTACTGGACTGTTTAGATCGGAAAGGTGTGTTTACATTATGTGAAGTCTGCTGTGGCGAAAGCTAGAGTCCGGCTCTGGTAAGTGACAAACCAACCGCATGCTAGCTAACCTCAGAAAATGATTGTACGGTGGTGTATATTTATTATTTAACGTTTTCTTTTCACAATAATAAAGTAATAATTACGTATAGATGACTTACGTAGTAGTATCTAGCAGATAAACACTTTAATTTTAAAAACTATTTAATATTACCACTTGTTTTTAGTAAAAACTAGGAGTACAATATCAGTACAACTTAACCTTACCTTGCCAGGGCCGGTCTCAAAACTTATAATAATTGAAACGATAAACTACCCCAGATAAAAAATGAATAACCATTTTCAATGTCGTTGAAACACGGAACTACAGCCGCGCGATATTCCAGTCCAATCAGAGAGTGCCGAAAGCACCTCTACCGGTTTCGAAACTTATTAGTGTCTCATCAGGAGGCACATATGCTGCTCTCCCTGATCCAACCAAAACAAACCCCGGCGTGCAGTCACGGATCGCAACGAACGAAATGGCATAGATGCCCTAGCGGCAACTGCTATCAAAAGTCTAAGTCTTCACTCTAATGGCATATAAAGCAACAAAATGCTACTCTACATCCCACCAGAATGAAAACAATGGGAACCTTCTCTGGTTACACTTCCGAGGCTTCTACAATTGGCACCAGAGGTGCTTGCGGCACTCTCTGATTGGACTGGAATATCGCGCGGCTGTAGTTCCGTGTTGCAACGACATTGAAAATGGTTATTCATTTTTGATTTACTTTACTCTCTTTGGAGTACAAAGGGAACTATTCTCGTTGGAACTTTACCGCGCTGAGCAGATGGGACGTGAATTATATATTGTAAAATTCCCTCATCTTCCTTAGTCTCGGCATCCGTATGGCTTGCAAATTGTAGAAGCCTCGGAGGTATAACCAGAGAAGGTTCCCATTGTTTTCATTCTGGTGGGATGTAGAGTAGCATTTTTTTGCTTTATATGCCATTAGAGTGAAGACTTAGACTTTTTACACCAGATAATTGAAAAAATATCGAATAAAATAATATTTCCACCGACTATGATAGTTATCTTTTACCCTAGTCTAGCTCAATTTCGCAAATTGTGAGTCCACCTTGTCTTAATCAAAAATATGAATACTGAAAATTTAGAATAGAAGCAAACAAAACAATACTTTAACTAATATCGTTTATTTTTCAATAAAAGATATAATTAAAATATGACTTATTAAATTCAATAACAAATATATTCAAAATCCTTGCCAAAAGCTAAAAATTTTTGGATTATGCTTATGGCTTTTGGTATTGGTTCGATAGTAACTCCTTGATATCGAATGGTACAGCTGTTGACTTGTAGACCTGGGCAGATGTTGTGGCATCAGATCACTGCAACTAGAAATGGGTGTTGCTGTCTGTTGGATGCATCCTGTTCTTATTTGCTTTTAAGTGTCATCACCGGTGACGTAGAATGTTTAGGATTCTGAAGAGAAAAAGGTTGATTTTTATCCAAAAAACTAGGAGACAAGCCATATATTAGTTTGACATCAAGAAGTAGAAACCAAAGTGTGCCTTTGCCAAATAATCCTAAGAAGTAGCAAATGGCAAAGGAATAAAATAAAATTAATAGTGATGATTACTAGTTAAATGATTTTATCACTACGTGCATATTAATTAAGTACAATAAAATATTGAAAATTAACATATTGAGACAACGCACGTGGGAAGAGATTTGGAGGTTAGGTATAGAAAAATGATTATAAAAAATTAATATATGCTTAGAAAAGTTGGTACAGTGATGTTTAAACACTTACCCCAAGAGAAGATTCTGTTTGGAATTAAGAATGGGGACTTATTAAAAATCCAAGGCTTTTATAGTATTATTCTACCACCTCTCTAAATCCTTTGTGTTGCTGGGAGACGAAGTGTCATGTCAGTGAAACATACAACACAAAACATGAAACTTGAAATAACGAACATGGAAGATAAGATTAGATGAGATGCTAGAATGTAAAGAGAGCTGCGTATAACAGGAAAGGGCGCCAAACGAGTTTTTAACGAGAAAACAAGTTGAACAAATAGAAGAAAATTTTTATTAATGGAATATTAAAGAAATTAAAATACAATAATTATTTAAAAATAAAGTAGCAAATATGTGACGTTTGTAACGTTACATAATGTATGGAACTGGTTAAAGTGACAATCCAAAATTATTCAGATTTCTCAACATACTTCATTTATTTATTTTTCTCAATGGATTTTTATATTCATACTCATTTTCCGCTACAGTAAAACATAATTCTCTATTCCACTCGTTGTTAGGCCTAAGGACAAACACAATGTCATTTTTTCACATAAAAGTTTAAAACAATTTTAATATCGTACGGCTAATAACGAGGGTTTCGAAATTCACAAAATAAAAGAGAAACATATTTTTATTCAATAATTTAACGCCATTCCTTTGTATCGTAAGCTCTTTGAAAGGATCCGCTTTATAGAGCTGCTTTTCCACTACGGCACGCGGTAATTTTATCATTTTCACATTTTTTGAATAATCTAAAACGAAAACTCAGATCAAACAAAATATTACCTATGGTTTCTGTTATTTCCAGAAATGGCTGTAGGGGACAAAATTTAAACGTAGGGTTAAAACTTTCAATTTAAATATTATGTTGCTTTTTTGATTACAACAATAATTCCTCGTCATACTCTCTATGTTTTAAATAAGTGTCTCCTTCTTTTGTGGCCTATTCGTTTCGAATATTGGCGATTATTCTGGCTATAATTATTGTATTAATTAATGCTTTAAATAGATTAGTTGTTGTTCTGGAGAACCACTTCCTCAGGTTCTTTAACCATGATATTATTCTTCTCTCAATTCCTGACTTTCCGAATACTTTACCTAGCAGTATTACGTTTATTAATATGTATTTAGTATTCTCATTATGTGTCCAAGATATTCTATTTTTTCCTTTTAATGGTATACATCACCTCTCTTTCTTCACCCATTCTTCGAATACGGTGTCGTTGGTTATCTTGTCCGTCCATGATATGCTTAGGATTCGCCTGTATAGCCACATCTCGAAGGCTTCAAGTTATTTCTCCATCGCTTCAGTGAGTTTCCAGGATTCAATTCCGTAGTATAATATTGAGAAGATATAATATCGTAGGAGCCTTACTTTTATTTCCAGCTTAAGGTTGTGGCCTTTAAAGACTTTGGCCTTGTTATTGAATGCACTCCTAGCCTTCGGAATTCTACATTTTACTTCTTGTAAGTTACCCCGTTGTTCGTTTACTATTGTTCCAAGATAAGTATACTGTTTTACGATGTCCACTGGTGTATCCTTGATAAGATGTTGAGCGTCCGGGGCCGTTATTTTTGCTAATGACCATAAATTTAGTTTTTAATATGTTTACTTGTAGTCCAAATCTTTCACTTACTTTATTTACTTTATATATTAGTTGCAGTAAACTGTTTAATCTCTGAAAAAATAACGGCGTCGTGTGAATAGCGGATGTTGATTAGGCGTCCTCCATTTAGGAATATTTCATGTTCGTAATTTTCCAAGGCTTCACTAAATATTTCCTCTCAATATCGGTTAAATAATATAGGTGAAAGTATACTTGTGGCTGATTGGTTCCAGTGTAAATTTTGTATTATACGCCAGTCTTTATCATCCATTTGGGCTTTTGTTAGAACATTCATCATTTTTTGATATTGAACTGTATCATGAAAAAGTGTAAAATGTGAAAATGTCAATGTTCCTCTTCCTTAAGTGCAATCTCCCAATTGAAGGTTGGATATCATCATCACTATCTTTACCATCGCTGCTCTGAAGTGTTATGTGGTCTTCTTCTTAACGTGCCCTATCAAGTCCCCTTGACATTGGCGATTAACATGGCGAAACTGTCTCTGTCTCGAGCTATTCTAAATAGGTGTTCTGCTTTCTTTATTCCTGTCCACTCCCGGATATTCTTCAACCAAGAGGCCTGCTTTCTACCAATTCTTCTGCGTCCTTCGATTTTACCCATCATAATAAGTTGAAGAATATTATACCGGTCTCCCCTTACTACGTGTCCAAAATAGGCCATCTTTCTATATTTGATGTTATCAAGCAGCTCGCGGGTAGCATTTGCTCTCTTAAGGACTGCCACATTTGTCAGCATAGCCGTCCATGGTATTTTCAGAATACGTCTGTGCAGCCATATTTCAAAGGCCTCCAAACGGTTAATGGTGAATATTTTTAATGTCCATGCTTCGACACCATACAAGAGGACTGACCAAATGTAGCATTTAATCATGCGCTTTCGAAGTTGAAGTTGCAAGGTATCATTACAGAAGAATGACCTCATTTTTAAAAATGTCGTGCGGGCTATCTCGATTCTACATTTTATCTCTTTATCTGGATCTAGTTGTTCAGTAATATGGCAACCAGGATATTTAAAACTGGGTACTCTTTGAATTATATGACCATCAACATATAACCGTGAATCTTGATGGGCCAAACGGCTAAATACCATGTATTTTGTTTTTGAACAGTTTATATTTAGGCCAAACTCTCTTCCCACTCTGTCAATGGCATTTAAAAGGTGTTGTAATCCATTCATATCATCACTTAAAATAACTGTATCGTCTGCATATATGTTATGTGGTACTGCATTTAATCCAGGGACTGCCATTTGGAATTTTAGACAATGTATTAGCTATAACAAAATTATTTGTCTGGCAAAATTTAATAATCTTTTCACCCCTTTCGTTTGTGTTCCACAGACCGTCTCCTCCTGTATATTCTTCTACTTTTACTTCCCCAGCCTTTGCGGTAAATTCTCCCATAATAATTGTAACATCCTGCGTTCTAATGAATTTTAACATACTGCCTAAGTCTTCGTATAAAATTTTAATATCACTCTCCGGTTTATTCTCGGTTGGAGCATAAAATTGGTTAATTGTAAGAGTGTAATACGGTTAAGATAAGAAAGCTACAATATCTCAGCCACATTATGAGAGGGGATAAATATGTATTGCTACAAACAATCATGCGGGGAAAAATACAGCGAGAACGAAGTATTGGAAGAACACGCATCTCCTGGCTCAACGATATGAGAAAGTAGTATAATTGCAGTTCAATCAACTTGTTCAGAGCTGAAACCTCAAAAGTGAAAAGGACTATGATGATTACCAACCTCCTTAGAGCATACGATACTTAAAGAAGAAGAAAAAGAAGAAGAAGAAGAAGAAGAAGAAGAAGAAGAAGAAGAAGAAGAAGAAGAAGAAGAATAAGAAGAAGAGTGTAATTCTGTTACGAAGTTCTGGAGTACTTAGTGAAATTTACTCTGCTTATACCGACACCACATCTGTGTTTAAACCGTCTTGACTTGCCAAATAATGTATTTAATGTCGATATTTATCATTCCTGAGTCAGGCTATTGGACATCGCTGATTTCTAAAATATCTTTATTTAGTCTTTTCATTTCGTTATCGGCATTATGTACCTTTAAAACTTGATTTAGACTTCTAGTATTCCAACATTCCAAGTCGCTACTTTGCAAAGATTTCGCATGTCTCCACTACCGGAGAGGCCTTGCAGTCTTGGGATTTTCCTCCTCTACCGAATCTTGTGTTTTCTTATGTTACTGTTAGTAACGGGTATGTTCCTTGAATTGAATTTTAGTTTCTAAAGAAGAAACCCTTCAACTTACCGATTTTTCCACCCGAAGGTCTTAGTCGGTAAGTGGAGGATTGATTATACATGCAATCACTCGGACGTCAGAGCCTTGTTTGGAGAGGTTCGGAGAAAGGTTTGGAGAACTAGCAGGATATATAGGAGGAGCAGGATTTAGCATACTTTGCTCCTCTACTACTAAGGACATACGTTAAAAATACAAAAAATTGTTAAATATGCAGTAATAACCCTGGCACCACCTGTTGAAAAACTTCAAAAACGGAATTTTTTCACGCTTACACCTGGCAATTATGTAATAGGATTATAAAATTGGAAGAAGAAAACAAATTATAGTTTATGCAACACTAATAAAAGCACTTTAAAAAATAAAGAATTTTAACGAAAAACTTGGAGTTTTCGTTTTAATAAATGTATCAAAGAAATTCTCGTATCTCCGGCACACTGTGACAAATGATCTCCCCATTTTTATATTCAGGATATAGCCTCTTATGAGTGCGACTAATAGTCTTAACCGAACATTCAATAAATCACAGCCGAAGTGTGAATCGGACAGGAGCCGCCTTTTGAGTACCTCTAAGGCATTTAAATTATGCGCTCTTAGCCCAGAAATGAGGGAGGGAAACACAGATCCTGGAAATAACTAAGGTCCTGTTATCGAGTCAAGCATTGTATAGAAGACAAAAGTTTGGAGGGTATGAGACAATCGGCGGGATCAATTGAAAGCACTTTAGCGGAGATATGAGGGTGTAAAAATGCTGAGAATTAGGATTTTCACTTTCGCGTGTTTGTTTTGATCTTATGGTTACATTTTTGACTTTGCATTTAATAATCTGGTATACAGGGATGCTCATCTTATCTAGTACATTTGAACGAGCGTTCTTATTAATCCCGTACAACTATTTTTAACAAATTATTAGGAAAGCCTAGATTTTTCTAAATATGAAGCTGAGCACCAACCTTTTCTTTTGAAGTGAATACTTTTTATCGCTCGTTATGTAATTTTTGTCAGGACTAGTATCGTATTAGGCGTCATTCAAAAATCATGATAACCGCTTCGTCACCTTGCTTTGTGGTAAAATAACTATTGTTTGACTGATTTCAGGGTTATTTCAAGTATTAATTCCGAATTTTAATTTATTAGCTGGCTTTGGGGTGGTTTCAACCCTTCTTCTTCAACTACGCCAATGAAAGTTGGCCATAACCATGGCAAATTAATCTGTATTTTCTGCTTTTTATAAAGCGTCTGTGTGTTTAACCCGATCCATGTTTTTAGCCAGAACATTTGTCGTTTACCAAGACCCCTTTTTCCTTCAATTTTACCTTTCATAACAACCTAGGTTTGAACCCTATAGGAGTGATTTGTTAAATTTTCTCAAAAAATAGTGTGATATATGGATATGGTAAAACTAAGTATGGATCCCGAATTGAATATTATACTGGGTTCGGAGTGGTTTCAATCCTACAGTGGTTGATTTGTTCAGTTTTTCCAAAAAATATAGTGCAGATTTTCTATGGTAAAATTAGATATATAGGCAGAATTTACTATTATTGACTGGGTTCGGGGTGGTTACAACCCTATAATGTGTTGATTAAATAATATTAAAAAAAATTAAATTAAAATTAAATAAAACTAAATCAAATTAAATACAATTAAATGAAATTACATAAAATTTAATACAATTAAACAAATTATAAAAAATTAAATATAAATATAAACAAATTAAAAACCAACGAGGAAGTTGTATATGCCTTGAAACAAATGAAAAATGGAAAATCTCCTGTAGACGACAGAATAACAAAAGAGATGGTTACAGCTGGAAGTTAAATTACTTTGGAATGAGTTAAAATACTGATGAACAAGTGCCTTTTTGGGGGTGTTATTCCAACCTCGTGGCAAAATGCGCAGGTACTTTTACTACACAAGAAGGAAGACAAACACAAACTCGAAAATTACAGACCAATAAGCCTGTTACCATATCCATGCAAACTGTTTACCAAGAGAGTTACCAACAGACTATCAAATAAATTTGATAGTTACCAACCTGTTGAACAAGCGGGATTCCGCAAAGGGTATAGTACCATAGAACACTTACAGACAATACCCAGCTAGCAAGATAACGTTACCTTTACGTTAAATTTAGGTTTTATTGTATTGCTACGTAACATCTATCAAAAAATGACGTTACTGATACGAAATTTTAACACGTATATTATACGTAGGTATTTATTCGTTTCTGAAACGTGGCTGTTTGGTAGGTATTTAACACGTATGAATTTATTCCTCCCTAAAACGTGGCTTTTTGGTGGCATTGCCACCGTGGCAATCTCGTTTAAGATTACAGCGCCATCGCGTATTTATTTCGAACATTTCAAATAGACATTAATACATAACCTTACATTTCCGTGGTTAAAATCGTGTTAGTTTTTATTGAGTTATTGTAGAAAAATCGAATTATGAATTGTGTGTGCCTTAATGTGATTCTTGGATGAAGCGTAACAGTAATTTTTCGTTTCATTCTTTCCCTAAAAAGCATAAACAAGATAGAATTCTATTCAATGGCAGTTTAGTTGAAAAACGAAATGTATGGAAATATGTTCTAAAAATGGGAAAGGAGCCTAGTTGTTATATGAAAGTGTGCAGTTTACACTTTAAGAATGAAGATTACTCTAAGGGTATGTTTATGTTTTAGATAAAGTAGCTACCTCTCACATAAAAGTCAAATACCTATATAAAAAATGTTTATTTCAAATATTTAATAAATGTGTTAGCATCATATGTATGTGGTTTTATTTACACAATAATTTTAAGGTCTTATAGGGCTTTTCATTCAGTCATTTTGTTTCGAGCTTCTGTCATGTGTCACATAATATTAATATTACGTCCTACGTTATTGGCATATACCAATGATACAAACCAAAGACGTATGACGTAGATACATTAATATTATGTGACTTATGACAGAAGCTCGAAACAAATGACAATCGATGAAAAGCCCTATATATTATTTATACGCTCTGAGCTTCGCTGGTGTCGCTCCTAGCGGATTACTAATTCAACTTTCACCGGTAATTTTTAAATTTATTATTTAATTGTTATCGCTTAATATTTACAACGCAAAAAAGTAATTAAATTGTAATCGATTTTTTTAGGATTTTGCTAATCATTTTGACGTTCTATTGATAAAATATGGATTTCTTACTTCGGATACTTTCACAATTATCGTGTAGAGGGCGCTAAGATTAATAAATTAATTTATAATTACATATTACGAAACATTAAAAAACTTAAATTCAGTATTTAATACGTAAGTATATTTAAGGTAAAAGTATATACCACCGCTTGGACCAACTATTTTTTATAATTAATGTTTTTAATTTTAATTTTAAATTAATCACTTTGACATTTATGTCAAATTTCCGGTAAACGTTTACAGACTTGTCACTACTGGCGCTCGCGAATTTGTAAATATTCCCTCTACGTACGAGCTCACAGCGTATACCGAAAATTCAACTAGAAAGTGACGTTTTTGTGAGGTTAAAACGGTTAGGTAGAAATTACGTAAAACTGTTACGTAACATCGCTGTGACTTTTATACGTATATTTTAGTAAAATTTGACGTAACTTTTGACGTATCTTCTCTAAAAATGTTGACGTTTGTTTGACGTCATATATACGAACAATGTTAGCTGGGTAAGGACAGTTATCGAAAAGTGTAGCGAATACAATGAACCTCTTCATTTGGAATTTGTGGATTACAATAAGACATTCGATTCCATAGAACTCTGGGCCGTATTAGACGGAATGAATAACGCAGGGATTGATTACAGATATAGAAAACTCCTAAGATACATATACGACAATCCAACTCTGCAAATAAATGTAGCAGCAGGCCTAAGAACAAGCAAAATAAGAACGAAAAGAGGTGTTAGACAGGGAGACACCATATCTCCAAAGTTATTTACTCTTGCATTAGATTATGTGTTCAAGAAGAACGGCAGATTTTTAAGTCACCTGAGATTTGCCGATGACAGAGTACTCATAAGCAACAATACAGAGAAACTGATCTGCATGCTAAAAGAACTTAAACGAGAATCTGAGAAAATCGGTTTAAAGATGAATTTAAATAAAACAAAAGTAATGACATCGAAATATCACAATAGACTTAGATGGAAGTGAAATCGGAAGTGTCGAATAGTATATTTTATATACCTAGGTCACAAGATCAAACTAGGCAAACATAATGAAACGGCAGACAAAACTAGAAGAATCCGAATGACTTGGGCAGCAGTAGGAAGACACAGTGATGTGTTAAAAAACATAAAAATACCAATAAATCTAAAGAGAAGGGTATTCAACAGTTGTGTTCTACCAGTTATGACTTATGGAATGGAGACCATGACACTTACAGAGGTATCAGCCAATAGATTGAGAACGACACAGTGGGCGATCGAACGAGCTATGTTAGGAGTATCTCTGAGGGAACATATAAGAAATGAGGAAATGCGAAGCAGGACGAAGGTGGAAGATGTAATTTGAAGAATTGCCAAATGAAATGAAACTGTGTAGGACATGTGGCACGGCAAAACAACGACAGGTGGAAGAGAAACATTGTACATTAGAGACCTCGCGAACACAGTCGTAGTAGAGGAAGACCACAAAAACGATGGCTAGACGACATCAAAGCCAAAGTAGGGAGAAACTGGCACCAAACAGCACAAAACAGAGAAGAGTGGAAGGCCTTTGTCCAGGAGTTAGGGGCGTAACAGAAGGCCCCGCAGCATGAAGCTTGCGGGGGGGCCCCAATTGCTTAAGGGCCCCACCTTGTCATCTGATATTATGTAAAAATCTGTTATTGTTATATTATTTTTACGTTGTCTGTTTAAATTTAAAAACGTAAAAATTTCTAACTAGAGGTATTTGCCAAGTGAATCATCTCATAATATCTAGAAACTTAATCCCTTCCGGCCTACCGAAATTTTATGGCAGCGACAATAAACTACTTATATAATGCTTTGTACGTGAATATTGAAAGATAGTAGAATTGCAATTTGCCGAATTTAAGAACAATATTTTTAAATCTAAAAATGAGCTTTCTTTCTCTCTGTTCTTTACCTACTTTTAGTATTTCGGTACAATATTATCCCCAGTAATTTCATATTGGTTGTTTGCATTGAACGTTTGCATTTATATTTGTGTTGTTTTACGGTTATAGTTGCATCAGTTTGGTACGCATTTATTTAACAATTATTGACGACTTTTCTTGTGTAATCATTGGACAATCTCTCAACAGATAAACGGTAAGATAAGGAAATTATAACACTTACGCTTTAGGGAAGTCAATGTAGAAAAACTTGCATTGTTTCGGTTTCGGAAAAAAACAAACAAGCTTATATTTTTCAAAAACATTTTTTGTTAGTTTATATATCTTATCTTAAAGTGAAAAGTTCTACTCACAGATGCCTCTAATTGTTTATTAATTCTTTAAACAATAAAACTGTTTTATATTAAATAATTTTAAAAGATATCGGTGAATTCATCATTTTACTTTGTTCAAAAGTGTTTCTATTTGCTTTTTGATTATGCTGAATTCGAATATGTCATTAAATCAGGGCCATAAGTACTATGTTGGGGGCACCGGGGCAAACGTGATCTGGGGGCCCCCTACCAGGGCGTCTGGGGTTAATCACCCAGCAGAAGGAGTCCGGGAAAATTGATATTTAACCACTTGAAAACGCATTTTAATGTACTCCATGACTGAAGTTTCCTGTACCTACCTACATATTGCTATTTTAGTTGACCAACACAAAAAAATTTGAAATCACATTATTTTAAGCTAAATATTTACCATCAATATAACATCTTTTCTGTTTTCATAAAAAATATACTACATATAATGTTACTTACATTCTTCGGCTATAATGTAGGTTTTTAATAGCGTATATTGCCTATAGGCAGTATAACGCGATTACAATTGCGGGGCCCCCTTCGCCGGGGCCCCGAGGCACTGTCCCGGTTGCCCCAATGGTAGTTACGGCCCTGTCAGACATTACAATTTGAAAATTCAAAATAAATTTTTTTGAGCACTTATACAGTATGTCTGCGTGGCTTCGAACCATATGGGAAACATTTTTATTATCAATTTTAAGAAAAAAGTTATTCTTCATGAAATGCTCTGAATGGTCTTAAATCTGAGATACAAAATAAGCCAGATAAACCATCAGATATCAAAGCTTATCAATTTTATACGAGGTAAGTCAAAAAATAGGAATTTAACTCAAGGATAAAGTACTTTTATATTTAACAATATACGATTTTAATTTTAATATGTAATTACATCCTTGTAAATAAAAAATTTATTTTTTAAAATATTTCTCAAATTACCGATAACCAAGATCAATTTATTACAATTATAATAACTATTTTATTATTAATTTGTAAATTTTACGAAAAAATTCTTTATCAAATTCTTATCAGATTCTTTATAAAAAGCTCTGCATTATCTCAAAACGAAGATTCAATCGTAATATATCACATTTTACCATTTTTATACGAGGTATGTCGAAAAATATGAATTTCTCTCTAAGAGTTAAGTACCTTTATAGTTCACAATATTTCAACTGGAATGATATAATTGCATATTTAAACATAGTTTTTAATTGCGAACAACTTTTTATAATAAAATTTTTCAATATTGTAAAATATAAAGGTGGTATAAGTACTATTGAGCGAAATTAATATTTTTTGATATACCTCGTATAAAATCAATAAAATTTAATATCTGATTATTGCAACTTAAGTTTTATACTATGCAGAGCATTTTATGCTTTTTTTTAAGCAACTTTTTTTTCGTAATATAGATATGTAATAAAAAAGTTTCCCATAGGTTCCAAGCTACGCAAACACACTGTATAAGAAATCAAGAAAGAATTGTTTTAACATTTACTATTTTTAAAGCTGGTTATTAAATGTATTGTAGGTAAGTTGTACAGAAAACAACAAAAAGTTGTTTATTTGGAATGGATCTGTATACCAATAAAGATGAGAAATGTAAGTTGTTATGAACAGTGAACGCTAACACAAAAAAGTTTTTGTTAAATAAGTCGTATTTAGTAATTGTTTAACGCGGGAGCAGTCGCGCTTACTTCTGTCACGTAAGCAGTCGCGCGTAGAACAAAATCTAACAATACGAATTTAAAACAAAGTTCAATTTTATAATATTTTTGTTTGCTTGTTATGTTAAAAATATCTGTTTCTAACAATTTTAAAACCAATTGGTTCCCACCAAAGCCATAAATTCCACAAAAAAAAATAATGTTTGTGTACTTTGTACTCACGTAAGAAGTTATACTTCTATTATAATATAATTTCAACGAAATAAATATACCTACTTAACAGTTACAATACAAAAAATTAACAATAACTACCAAAAATGAACCAAAACTTAACAATGCCAAATATTAAAAAAAAAAAAGAAAAAATATGAATCGTCCGGGATTTGAACCCGCAATCTCGCGATTTTTTGATCTCTCGTCCAATGCTCTACCGACAAGGCCATCAAGCATCTACCTTTCAGATATACATAATTATACATCACGGTGACAAGTGAAATATAAAAATAGATGTTTTATTATTTTACGCCCAAGGAAGACAAATCCAAAGCACAAAATTATAATAAAAAACCTTTTAAACCACCTTTTTCAAATTGCGCAAGTTGTATTATTAATATTAATGTTAATAAATGAAATATAAATATTTTGACGTTTCACAATTTGACAATTCACTTTTAACTGCAGTGCCTTAAAAATTTTAAAGAACTAGTGCCTTAAAGTAATATTTTTAACGCTCCTATGGAGTCCTAAAATTTGCATTTTTAACACGTTTGTAGAAAAATATATTTAAAAACACTAATATATTCTTTCCACACCTTTTCTGGACTAATACATACATAAGTTAAAACATTTTGAAGTATAACTTCAAAAATATAATATGAAAACTATTTAAAAATGCAGTATTATTTTATTATTAGGTTATTAACTAACCTTTGTTGTTTCTCAAACCGTCAACATTCCAAACCACAGCTGCTCTACAGCTGCCATATTGGATAATTTTTGACATGTCATTTGAAAATCCAATCAGAACAAAGTTATAATGCGCATGCGCCGGGATCGTAGGTTTTAACATATAAAAATTCACCCTCATATCGCGCGTAAAGAAGTATAACTTCAAAAATAAAAATGAAATTAAAAAATTAAAAAAAATCCTACTCATTACTACGATCTTCTTCGAGGCACTTACAAGTGGAAAGTTATGTTGCAAAATTTTTCATTAAGTTATCACGGAAAATGATAAAAAGTTGGATTTTTTCTAACGGCGCGACTGCTCCCGGGTTAAAAGGGGCCCCATTTCCAATTCTGCGGGGGGGCCCCGACGGAGTTTGTTACGCCACTGCAGGAGTGGTTGCAAACAGGCTGAAGAAGAAGAGAGGAAGAAGAAATAAATTACATAAAATTAAATTAAATTTCATAAAATTAAATAAAAATAAAGTTTGAATGCGGGACTCCGGCCCTGGAACTCGTTATAAAAGTATCGATACATTTCAGCTCCGATTAAACGTGTTTTTTGTTGGTTTATACCAATAATTAGAAAACAAGTTTGTAATAAGAGTGAAGTTTAAAGTGGTTTTTAAGTGCAGAGAAGAAAAATTGTAAGTACAATTTTCATTTCGACCATATCAAACCATTTCTTAAAGAATATTGCTGAAACCTAACCAACAGAAAATCCATTTTTATTTAAAATAAAAACGCCGAATAACCGGCTTATTTAAATTAAGTCAGGAGCGGCTCTAGAAAATTTCCTTCAAATGAAGAAAGCAAAAATTAAGAATGGATAGCGATAATTTAACTCATACCAAACCACTATCAACACAAACTACCTCTTCAACATCTTCAACAATTACTTATTCCAACGCCGTAACGAATTTTAACTTCCCCACCAAGCAACAAGCAGTCGTTTTGTCATCTGTACCAGACATAAAAATACATGAATACATAACAGCAATAGGAACTATAGTACAACCAAAAAATATCATCTTCGCGTCCAGAATCTCAAACAACCGAGTATGCATCTATCTTAGTAACACCACAATCGTAGAAAATTTACTACATAATCACAAATCCGTTTCAATACAAGGAAATGACATAGAGATCAGAAGATTAATTACTCCTGCAAGCCGACTAGTGATATCAGGTGTCTGTCCCAGTATTCCAAATACTATAATCGAAGAAGAGCTTAAAAAATTGGAGCTTACTGCAGTGTCTAAAATAACATTTTTAAAAGTTGGCATGCCTGAATCTGAATACAGTCATATATTGAGCTTTAGGCGTCAAGTATTTGTTTCTCCAACAATTAATAAGTCTATCCCAAATTCACTTCTAATATCTCACGACAACACCGCTTACAGAATTTATCTTTCCTTAGATGGTCTAAATTGCTCTAAATGTAATACCACAGGGCATAAAGATGAAAACTGCACTACTGAATCAACTAATGAACAAAATCTTGACCAGTTATCTCAACCTATGAATGTTAATACTTCTGAAACAGAAAATTATCCAATAAATCAAAAATCCATTACATCAGAGTCTCCAACTGCTCATCAATCCAGTACTCCTCCTACTTCTATAACCAACCCACCACCAAGTGCCTCCTCCAACTCACAAAACCTATCTGAATCATCATCTAATACTACCAACATAGTAGCACATACTTCTATCAAAAGACAAATTTCAACATCTCCTGAAATAATAGAGTCAGAAAATCAAAAAATAATACTTCCAGCTCCAAAGCAATCTGCACCCAAAAGAATAAAAAAAGCACTTAACATCGAAACCTCAATGAAACCTATAGAAGCCATTTTATCGTCAGCCACTACTCTTTACCCACTAAAATATACAGAACTATGTGACTATATTACAAATGCTATAGGCTCCAAATTGCCTGAAACAATAGCAAAGGATTATACTAATGACCTACAAGGACTTAGCGCTGAATTGCAAATGGTGCACGCAAACGCAAACGACCGACGCCTTAAAAACAATATTTCAAGGATTTTAAAAAAGCTAAACGGAACAGACAACTACTCTTCTGTTACTGAGGAAGAAAGCGACTGTAACCCTATTCAATAACAAATTCATAGTTCAATGGAATTTAAATGGCTTCTACAGCCATATAGAAAACTTAAAAATACTAATCAATGAATTTTCACCTTTAGTAATATGTTTACAAGAAACGCGACTTTCTAATAATAAAGTAAATTTAAAAAACTATACATCTTACACTAAATGTAGACCAGTGCAGCAGATAGCTAGCGGTGGTGTAGGTATCTTTGTGAAATCTACTGTCGAGTCCAAAGAAATTCCGATAAACACAAATTTAGAAGCGGTTGCAGTGTCAATACTTCATCATTTCAAAATCAACATTTGCAGTATATATCTACCACATCCAGACGAATCCATACTCCTAGAACTACAAAAAGTGATAGAACAAATTCCATCTCCTAAATTAATTCTGGCTGACACAAACTGTCATAACGAATCTTGGGGATCTGAAAAAACTGACAAAAATGGCAAAACTCTATTGGAAATAATTAACAACCTCAAACTAGTACTATTAAATACGGGAATGCCTACCCGTTTCAACGCATACAATGGCACGTTTTCAACCATTGATTTATCCCTCAGCGATTCAACTTTAGCACCACTACTTGAGTGGAATACGCTTTCACACTTATATGACAGCGACCATCTACCAATTTTAATCACTCATATTAAAGACGCAAACATTAACACAAAACCATATGAAACATGGAAATTAAAGTCAGCAGATTGGGAAAAGTACATTAGTTTAGTAACTGCACGAATGGAAGACTTCAAAATATTAGAAGATGTAGACACAACAATAACAAATTTTAATAATGTTATAGTTGATTCAGCAAGAGAAGCGATTGGAAAAACTAAAGCTACCACTAAAACACCCATACCCTGGTGGAATATCGAAATAGAGACTTCTTTGAAACAAACAAAACATTCATTTAATATATTTAAAAAACACAATTCCGAAGTCAACTTAGCTAGATTTAGAGCCTTAAGAGCCAGATCCAGATTTCTAATCAAAAAATCTAAGAAAGAAAGCTGGGCCGATTATGTCTCGTCAATAAATTCATCTACACCAATAAGTGATATATGGCAAAAAATAAGGAAAATAAAAGGCTCAAACAAAGTTAATCATATCGACACCATTACTACAGATAACTTAATTACTTCAAATAAACTAGAAATTGTAGAAATCTTAGCAGATCACTATCAACTACATTCAAACAATGACCAATATAACTCTATTTTCTTAAAACACAAAGAAAAATCCGAATTGTCACAGATCGAAATAGAAGATATTTTATGCCCTCTCAATATGCCTATTACACTAGACGAGCTTAACGAAAGCCTAAGTAATGCTAAAAAAACTTCTCCAGGACCTGATGATATTCCAACTATATTTATTGAGAAATTACCGGAATCGGCAAAGAAAATTTTAGTCGACATCTTTAACAATATTTACACAAATAAAAAGTTCCCTTCAATATGGCGTCAAGCAATTATAATTCCATTTTTAAAAATGAATAAGCCAAAAAACTTACCATCCTCATATCGTCCAATATCGCTCACCAGTAATATATGCAAAGCAATGGAAAGAATATTAAGTAAAAGACTGAAATGGCACTTGGAAAACAGAAACCTTTTTACTCCAATACAAAGCGGATACCGTTCAGACAGATCGACAACTGATAACATTGTCGCACTAGAATCGGAAATTCATAAAGCATTTACAAAACAACAAAAAGTAATCGCAATATTTTTTGACATTAAAAAAGCTTTCGACACGACATGGACGCATTATATTCTCAAAATGATGAAAAACTGGAAAATAGATGGTAAGTTTCTCGCTTTTACCAAAAATTTCCTTCAAAACAGGTCCATACAAGTAAAAACCAATGGATTCATATCAACATCGAAATCACTCCATAATGGAATTCCTCAAGGATCGGCCTTAAGCCCAATATTATTCCTAATCGCAATTAATAATATAACAAACTATATAGAGCTTCCTGTAAAAGCTAGTATTTATGCTGATGATCTAGTAATATATGTTAAAAGTAAAAATATAGGTTTAGCTAGGCAAATTTTACAAAGAACATTAAACAGCCTAGAAAAGTGGTCGTTAGAGACTGGTTTAACATTTTCAACTGAGAAGACTAAAGTAATAATCTTTGACAAAAGAAGAGAGGAATACAACTTAAACCTGTGTCTAAATGGATATTCTCTGAAACAAGTCCGTGAAATCAAATTTTTAGGTATAGTATTTGACTCACAACTCACATGGACTTCACATATCAACAATTTAATTCAATCCTGTCAACAACGAATAAATTTACTAAGAGTGTTATCCAATCATAAATGGGGTTCAGACACTAGAATTCTCCTAAAGCTATATCAAACTTTAATAAGAAGCAAGCTCGATTACGGATGCATGTGTTATGAAACAGCAAACAAAAATCAACTAAAAAAACTGGATATCATTCAAACCACATCTCTACGACTAATCTTTGGAGCCTTTAGAACTACTCCAATAAGAAGCCTTCAAGTTCTAGCAGGAGAAATACCATTATACCTCAGAAGACAATACCTATCACTATGCTATAATTCAAAAATTCTAAACGCAAAGGAAAATACCTTTCTCGCAAGTTTAGTATCGGAAGAACCACCGGAACAATACAGAAATTACACCACCAAGGCAATACCATTTTACGAACGCATTAAACGATTACCGTATAGCATCAATCAAAACACCTTAGCATCCATAAAAAAATATCAGACACCCCCCTGGACAGTTTCTTTACCAATAGTAGACCTCTCCTTACATAATTCTAACAAACATTCACACACCTCTGCTGAGATCAGGCTTCAATATCATACAAATTTACTCAAATACTCTTCTTACAAACTTTTCTTTACCGATGCCTCCAAAAGTTGCAACGGAATAGCTGCTGCTACTGTATCAGAAAACGTAATTTCCGCCACTAGATTATCTGATGGCTGCAGTATTTATACCGCAGAACTTCAAGGAATACTTGACGCACTAAATCATTGTAAAAATACAAATGAAAACCAAATACTAATATTATCAGATTCACTAAGTTCTTTACAGGCCATCAAACATGTTTACCCTACCCACATCAATCTATTTCTAATTAAAGACGCGTTGCATCAGCTCCAATTTTCTGGGAAAACCATCTCATTTATGTGGGTCCCATCCCATGTAGGAATAACTGGTAATGAGTTAGCAGACAAAGCAGCGTTCGAAGCGATAAACAATGTGAACATTCCGACTACAACAGGCATACCAATCTCTGACACTAAACCTTTATTCAAGAATCATGTAAACAAAATCTGGCAAGAAATATGGGATCAAACAAACACAAATCTGAAAACCATTAAACCAGACGTATCTTCAAAAAATCTTCCTATGCCACCAAAAAGAAAAGACCAAGTAATTATCAGCAGACTCCGGCTCGGACACACACGACTTACCCACAGCTACGTAATCTCCAAGGAACCGCCACCAATGTGCCAAAAATGCCAAATACCTCTCACAGTTAACCATGTAATAATAGAATGTCCAGAATACACTTCAGCGAAAACAATATTCAAGATACCCAACAGCCTGAAAGAAGCACTGGTCACAAAATTCAATGAAGTTTTATCTTTTGTAAATCATTGTAAACTGTATAACAAATTATGATTCATTTCTTTTTTTTCTTTGTAAACTCTAAATAATTTCCATATTTTTGTCATTCTTATATTCTAAAAATGTATCTTTTGTTCTATCTATTTTGTATTATAAATGTACCGCTAATAACCCGAGTGGTTGATGCGGATAAATAAAAATAAAAAAAAAAAAAGTTTGAATGCTCTTTTTGCTAAGTTTCTATTTTTGTGCTATATATTCCTTGTTATTAGTTTCTGGGTGTTATCTCAAACGTAATAGGCTTGGAACGAGTGAGGGATTTTTGAGATAAACGTGCTTGCTGAGATATGTCTCAAAATATCTGTAGACATGGACTGTTGCTTTATTGACTTCCAAAAGGCATTTGATTGTGTTACGCAGTTTATATTGATCAAAGTTTTGAGAGACATTGTTTTGGAATCAAACAACATCCTTTTTAGTAGACAGTGTAGAATAAAAGGCGCCTAATACTAAATACTAATGTTAAGTAAGTACTGCGTCTCCTGTTGTCCCTGCTTTTCAACGTTTACTTTTAAAGAATTTTTCGAAATGCACTTTCTGAAAAACAAGAAGCAATAATTGTGAAGGGTGAAGTTATCAATAATTTGCGATATGCGAACTACACAGTACCTACTCCTAGCTTCTTCTCAAGAAGATCTGCAAACATGACTTGACAGTGCCGTTGAGAGCTGTAAGGAAGGAGGTCTGGATCTGAACATACGGAAAACCAAAATATTCGTAATAAGTAAACAATAGAATATAAAATCATCGATACTAAATTTACATTTAAGATGCAGTAGAAATAAACAAACCAAGACACGTTAAATGCTACTATAAGCACTCCCGAATAATAATTTACAATCTATAAACTATGGAAATCATGAGTTGAAATTTACATTGTATTTACATTGTAAATTATGATTCGGGAATGCTCCTAATAGCATTTAACGTGTCTTGGTTTCTTTATTTGTACTGCATCTTGATTGTAAATTTAGATATATATATATATATATATATATATATATATATATATATATATATATATATATATATATATATATATATATATATATATATATATATGTAAATAGTGCCAAACTTGAGCAAGGTGATCAAATTGTTTAACTTGGGTATCAGTTAAATTGTAATGCAGAAACTTACGATGAAATTATATCCAGAATTGAGCAGGCCAGAGCCGCTTTTAGAAGGATGTCCAAGGTATAATTTAAGAGAGACCTAAAATTGGTATCGCGGATCTGTCTACTTCGCTGCTACGTGTTCTAGGTCTTAATTTATGGTGTCGAGTATTGGACTGTAAACAAAAATGGTCTAAATCGCATTGAGGCTTTCGAAAATATTTATAGAATTTTGTGATCATATTTAAACAGATCATTATTTATTATGACTGGGCCGGCATAGCTCACGCGGTAGTATGCTTGACTCGCGTGCTGGTAGGCCGGGGTTCAAATCCCAGCGCCGGCAAGAACAACTAGACATTTTTAAAACGTCTATAGGCACCAAGTCGACTCAGCCTGAATACTTACTTACTTTCCGTGTCCGGAACACCAACAACTTTAAATTCTGTATTTCCAATGGTTGGCCACATAGAATTTCCCTCTGTCATTTGCTACAATTAGGCCTTCTTCTGTGCAGGTCTCTCTCATCTTTGTGCATGATAGTAAATGCCGGCTGGTCTGAACCGCGCCATAGTCGCAGATATCGTTCTCCTGGTATCCCCACTTTTTCAACTTACTAGCACAACGTGAAACGCCGGTTCTTAGTCTGTTTAGCGCTTTCCAAGTCGGATACGGTAAATTGTGTCCAGCAGCCATTTCCTCTGAGGGGGGAAAATATGTCGAGGTAGCTGACGCTTGCCATAGGTGTATTCGGCGCGTCTCTGGCGCTTCGGGGATGAATTTTGATGTTTTCAGGAAGCTTTTCCGAGATCTTAGTGTGCTTGGCTGAGTTTGGTGGTCATATAAGGGGTGTCGTTGATCCGTCTCCTGCTTTCTTCGTTCTTCCTCTGACGTGATCTTCCTCCTGATAGGTGGTGGAGCAATCCCAGCTATGGGGTAAACCTCTTCGATAGGTGTCGGTTTCAGGCAACCCGACAATACACGAACCGTTTCATTTAGAGCCACGTCGACGTTATTTGCGTGAGCAGAGTTTGCCCATACTGGTGCTCCAAACTCCACCGCCGAAAAACATAATGCTAAGGCAGAAGTGCGGAGAGTGTGTGGTTGTGCTCCCCATTTTGTATTATTTAGCTTGCGGATGATATTATTTCATTGCTGATATTTGAAAGGAAAGTCCTCAGAATGATATTTGGTCCTCAAAGAGATGAGTTGACAGGAGAGTGGAGAAGGCGCCGCAATGCTGAATTGGTGACTCTATATGGTACTGAAAACATCGTCAGACATATAAAAGCTAATCGGATAAGATGGGCAGGTCATGTAGTAAGATCAGAGGAAGACAGAGTGCTAAAGACAGTGTTCTTCGAGAGACCAGACGGTAGAAGATCAGTGGGCCGTCCCAGAAAAAGATGGAAGGATGATGAAGGAGTTGTAAAGCCAGTCAAGAAGAAGAAGATGATATTATTTCTGGAACTTACTTTCTTCTTGACATCTTGACAGTGGTATCGGTAAGACAGAGTTCTATCTAGACGGACGCCAAGGTATTTTAGCGTCTCGTTGTGTTCCAGCATCTGACCACGCCATTCGACCTCCAGCGGCCTTCGGGCATGCTTGTTTCTAAGGTGGAAAGCACATACCTGGGTTTTTGTGGGATTGGGTTTCAGATGGTTTTTATCCTAGCATAGAGCTAAGTCTCCCAGGGCATCTGTCAGTTTCACTTCGACTTCATTGAGGGTTCTTCCCTGAGCTGCCACAGCTGTATCATCAGCGTAAATAAAATGCCTTGTTTGTTGGTATATGGGTTGGTCGTTGGTGTATATGTTATATAGAATCGGCGCGAGGACACTTCCCTGTTGTAGCCCATTTTTTTGGTTCCTCCACCGAGCGTTCTTGGACTGGAGCGTTACGTATAAGCGTCTATTCTAGAGGAGACATTTCACTAACCTTGTTACTAGAAAATCCTTTGTAGTTTCGTAGAGTTTTGCAAGTAGCCGTTGATGGTTAACTGTGTCATAGGCGGCAGTTAGGTCTATGAACACTACTCCTGTTATTTCTTTCCGTTCAAAACCATCTTCAATATGTTGGGTGAGATTAAGAATTTGACTGCAGCAGCACTTTCCGGGTCTGAATCCTGCTTGTTCTGGAATAATTTTAGTCTCCATATATTCAGCGATCCGGTTCAGTATCATTCTTTCAAATGCCTTGAAATGGTGGCACAAAAGAGAGACAGGTCTAAAACTCTTTGTATCCGCCGGATCCTTCTTGGCCTTAAGAGGGCTGGCTACCACTCCAGCTTTCCTCCAGATTTTGGGGATTTGTAATGTACGGATGCAGCAATTCATCATTTTTACGAGCCACTCTACGGTTTTGAGTCCAAAGTTCTTTATTTGTTCTGTTCGTATGTCGTCCAGGCCAGCCTCTTTAATATTTTTCATTTGGTGGATCGCGCCTATCATCTCCTCTAGAAAAAAGAGGTACCTAGAACATCTCGTTCTTCGTCGATATTCCGTTGAGCTCTCACCTTGTTCTTTCTTGATGTCGTCTTACCGTTCATTAGAAGACGATGGGCTATCTGATCGGGTGTAACTTCTGTCATGTTGACTGCCGGAGCAGCGGGATCGTTGCCAAATTCCGAATCAGCTTCCAGGCACGTCTGCTGTTTTGTTTCATGTCCAGACTCGTGACCAGCTTGCACTATCTTTCCGTTCTGCCTGTATTATTGCTTCCGAGAAAGGGTCTTCTTCATATATCTGTTCATATCTTTTAAATAGGGGTTTAGATTCTTCATTGAGCCCCGCTATGTACTCAGTTCGACAACCTCTAGGGATAAATTTTCGTGACACTTCGGATTTCTACAAATTTATCGTATGAATCAGGGCAAGGTTCTAGCTGGGAATCTTCTTGATCCAATGCTTCGGAGAATTTTTCCCATTTTACTTTGAATAAAATGAGTGCCTTGGGTAAAACCAGGGGTAATAATAGGCGGTTGAAGCGTAGCACTGGCCCTGTTACCTTCCTTGTATACCGTAGGTCCTAGATATAGCAGACTATCCTGCTATAATCTCAAAGCCGCCTCAGCGGCATAAAACGGGAGACAATTATTATTTATTATGGTGGGGAAAACTCGAAACACCACAATACTAGAACGTCTCAGCAAGAAGACTGAGATTCTAAAAATCGTCAAGAAGAGAAAGCTGGAGTACTTTGGACATATAATGAGAGGTTCTAAATGTAGGTTGCTAACAGGTAAATATTACGCAAGGGAAAATAGCAGGCAAACGCAGTACAGGAAGAAAAAAGGCTTCATCATTAAAGAATTGGAGAGATAGGTATGGTATTAATACAATAATGCCATATTAGGGTGAATAAAATTAAAATAGCTGATGGTAACCAACATTTTGAAAGGGCATGGTATATAAAGAAGGAAAGTTGCAAAATGTGATAAGTATAACGAAAAAGTTACGGTGTAGAAATAGAAAGTCCAAAAACTAAGATAAAATGTAATTTTTATAACAATAAATAGTGATAATAACGTAAATATAAATAACAATAACGTAAAAACCGTTCAAGAATTAAAATAACTAAAAAAATACTTGACTTAGAACAGTTAGAATAGAACACAAGATACATAATTGAATAATTTTAAAAACCCCTTTATCAAAAGTGCCTACGGTTTTATGAATTGCGGTTTTTGTAATAAAATCTGATTTTATAACGTCATCTGAATTTTGATTAAATTTGACCTGAATATTTGTTCCAATTTAAAAAGTCGTCCTTCTGCATTTCAAACAGTTCGTTAAAGCGTTTCTACAAAAACACCTCGTATTTTACGAACTCTTCAAAGTATTTCCCCCCAAGCCAAGTAAGAAAACTCGACTTTTTGATTGTTTAAAAAAGTCGGAGAAACGTGTTGGATTTTCTCGAGTAAATGAAGTAAATTTTCTTTCCTAATGCCATTCGCATCATTATCCTCAGTTTTTTACGGTATATCTTCCAGTTTTTTCGTTTTTACTGGGACAATTTCGTCAAAACACTGATGAAAAAGGTGAAATTGAGGATAGACTAGTGTAAGTATGGATGTGATCAGAGGCGTAGATATGTATTTATTTACTATCTCTTTACAGTGAAAATTGCGGAGTCTATTGTATGCAGCGTACCTAACATTTAATGTTACGTTGCAGCACATAATCCTTCCTCTTCTAACGTCGTGAGAGATGCTTTTTGGCATTGATGAATGTTCTCCATCCTTTCCTGTTCTTCGCTATTTTTGTTGTTTCTTTGCTAAGATTTGCCCTTATTTTGTAATATATATGCTATGCCTCTGTTCGTCTCTTTTATTGGTTTGCCTCTTTTGTTTTTGTTTGTTTGTGCTTTTTGGCATTGATGAATGTTCCCCATCCTTTCCTGTTCTTCGATATTTTTGTTGTTTCTTGCTAAGATTTGCCCTTATTTTGTAATATATATGCTATGTCTTTGTTCCTCTCTTTTATTGGTTCCCTTTTTTTGTTTTTCCCTATTGGTTTAGCTTACCAGACACTTTTCACTTCCCTGTTACTGTCCGTTCTTTTTAGTTGACCAAATCATGCACATTATTTCTTCTGTGTTGGCGCTCAGGTTGGGCGCCAGTGAAACGAAAAAAATGCAATAGACTACCCCAGCTAATTGAAATAATATTCGAAAATATTACTCCAATCATCCAAGATAGCTATCGTTCACCCCAGCCTAGCTCAGTCACTCAGGGTGTGTGTTTGTCTTGTCCTAATCTTAGATATGAATTCTGAAAATTTAGAATGAAAGCAAACAAAACAATATTTTTAACCAATCATGTTTATTGTTCAATAAAGATATAGGTAATAAAAATGTGACTTATTAAGTGCATTAACAAATATATTCAAATTCTTGCCAAAAAATAACAATTCTGGATTATACTTATGTATGGCTTGTGGTGTTGGTTCAATGGTAACTTCTTGATGTCGAATTGTCGAATGGTACTGCTGTAGACTTACTACAGACCTGGGCAGATGTTTGGCCTCAAATCCCTGCAGCTGAAGATGTTGGGTGCTGTAGTCTAGACGATTTGGTTGCAGTTGTCAGCTTTGTAGTGATGCATCGCCGGCGATGGGCTTCATTCTCCCGAAAGGAGAAAAGTAGATCTTACCCAAAAAACTAGAAGAGTAAAACACATATTAATCATCACGAAGATAAACCAAAATTTGCCACGTCTCCATTCTTTTAAGAAATAATCAAAAAGGGAAGCAGATGACAAGAATAAATTAAATGGAATTAAGATTAACTGTTACTTAGTTAAAATTTGATTACTAAATGTGTATATATATGTAAATTAAAAAGATATATTGCATGGGTTGCATATGTGAGTTCATTTTAAATGAAGTAAAGAAACACACTTACTCACAATCATTTAAATGATTGTGAGTAAGAATAAGAGAAGTCGGTGTTTCTTTACTTCATTTAAAAAGATATATTTAAAACTAAAATATCAGAAACCATGCTTTTAGATGGGAGGTTAGGTTAGATATAAAAAATATTAGAAAAACTGCTAGATGTAGAAATGTAATTAAAATATGATAATATGTATTCTTACCCCAATAGAATATTAAGTCTGGAAATAAATGGGGTCTTATGGGCTCATCTCTTTAAATATATTAATTTTTCCCTTCCATTTTCATTTTGTGTCAGCGGGTAGGGAGAAGTGTCACTTTCATGACAGTGCGACGTTAGCAGTAGCAGGCATGTTCCGTATTAAGACAGATACTTACAGAGTAAGAACATACGAGGTACGTTCAGTATGATGATTTAGATTTTAGATGAAAAGAGATATATTAAATATAAGATAATAATAGAGGATAACAAAAGAGGGCGCCAACGAGTTTTTAACGAAGAAAACAGGTAAAACAAATAGAAGAAAATTATTAATGAAATATTAAAGAAAATAAAGTAAAATAATTACTTAAAAATAAAATATCAAACATGTGACGTTTGTAACGTTACACACTCCTCTCACCCATCAGAAAAATTTTGAACACAAGTGAGAAATGTTTCTCAAAGAAAACAGGAACTTACAGTCCAGTAACGATTTCATTTTAAATATGTTTCTTATTTCTTCTTTTCTGAGTCTGTCTGTTATTCTTGCCCTTATCGTTCTTCTGAGTTATTTCATCTCTGCTGTTTGTTTCCTACTCAAGT
This sequence comes from Diabrotica virgifera virgifera, assembly GCF_917563875.1. Classification (NCBI taxonomy): domain Eukaryota; kingdom Metazoa; phylum Arthropoda; class Insecta; order Coleoptera; family Chrysomelidae; genus Diabrotica; species Diabrotica virgifera. The sequence continues at coordinate 205,024,412 of NC_065446.1, forward strand.
GACTTCTGTAAGATGCAGTTTTCTGATCCGTGTGTCAATGTTAGACTATATATTGTGTCATACATTGTCATCTGCTGTTTTCATTCTTCTGTCGTCTGTTTTCCTGATTATTTTTTTGGTTGTTGTGGAATTATATATCCTCTTTTTGGTGGTTTAGTACCTGGAGTAGTTTTCCGGTAATCTTTATTGTTATTGAGATCGTTCTCGATACTTCCTCTCTTATTTATTACTCTTCCCATATATTTGTATATATATTTTTTATTTATTATTTGTTGATCTATCTCTACTTCAGTTAGGTCATCCGTGTTTCATTAAAATCGTCAATACATGCATTAGATTTAATTTCACACATACTGTTTGATTCAAGAAAACAAAAAATCCACTTTTGTGGCTTGGTTCCCTTCTGTAAAACAACTTAAGTGAATTCAAAGTTAACAAACATTTATTTTCCATTATGGAGTTACATAGTCAGGCGTATAATATAAAACACATGTTAATATGAAATTTCTGGGATTTAATAATTTGTTCGATTTCAAAATCTGGAAGTCTTGTGAATCCAAGAAAATAATTGTTTTAAAAAAATCCAATTTTGTGGCTTAGTTCCCTTCTGCAAAACAACTTAATGAATTCAAAGTTAACAAACATTTATTTTCCATTATTGAGTTACGTAATCAGGCGTATAATCTAAAAAAATGTTAATATGAAATTAAAGAAAACAGTTGTTTGAAAAAAAATCCTCTTTTGTGGCTTGGTTCCCTTCTGCAATATACCTTAAATGAATTTGCATAAAGAAACCAACCCACATGGATCTTTTCTGCAGAACGCTGTCATGCTGCAACGATAATGTTGGTTGGTTCTTTCACTCATAGAGGACGGCATATGTCATATACTTGGTAACTTTTCTGCACAAGTATCTACGGGGTATTTTACAACCTATGAGACTGTTAACAGGAAAAATACATATTTGTGGTTCGGTTCCTTTCTGCAGAATCCCGTCCAATTGTCCTTCAGTTTTCCTGCTGTTTCGGCAAATAATAATATGTCGTCCGAAAATACCCATATCCCTGCATTTATCATTTGCATTCTATTTCATCCTATACAGTATTTTTTAGAAGTTTTCTTACATTCTTTTACTCTCTCATCGTCTCATCTATTACATCTATAAAACGTATTGACCTTAAACTGCCTCCTTGTCTAACTCCTTGCATTGTTTCTTTTTTTTTATTTTAATTAATACCAGCTGGAAGAAAACAAATGTTTTCCTTATGTTAAGTTTGAGATGCCATGTAGGAAGAACAAGGTACAAGGGTATGTATACATTAAAATAATCTTACAATCTTACATTTTCTGAACAATTTAGTTTTTGAATTTGCCTCATATTTATAAAAACAGAGACGGTTTGATTATTTAACATGTGTTTGTTTTAACAGAAACAATTAAAAATAACAGTTAACAAAATTTGAAAAACAGAAAAACACATAATATAAATATTTCTGATCGATACTTAAGAATTATTTGTCGACCTGGTGAGCGGTATGCGAGATTGTTTCATTGGGTGTCTGTGTCGTTGTTGTATTAAATATCCGTGTTGAAAATAATTCAGACCAGTACATCCAAGCAGTAGTTTAAGCTAAACCTCCTTGGACAGCTTGTGTATTAGTGCATCCTCATATTTAGGTGTGTATTTTGGCATTGGATCCGAGCTTGACATGTAAAACCGTTGCCATATTTTCTATATTTTCACGCTATCGCATTACATAAAGTTGCATTTAAAAAATAGTTTTGTAACACCAATTAAGTAAAGTTTTTTATGTTATTATTTTCACCAATTTTGAAAAAAATGTGAAAACGTTGAATTATCTACGTCCGTCTGTCCGTCCGTCCTTCTGTCTGTAAACTCAACTCCACCGTCATTATACCAGGTAGAATGACAAATGAGGTGTCAAATGAAAGCTTTTAATCCAAGGATGATACTAAAGGTTTTAAATTTGACCTAGGCTGTCTGTCCGTCCGACGCGGATATAACTCCTTCGTCACTATACCAGGTAGAGTCATAAATGAGGTGTCAAATTAAAGCTTATAATCCAAGGATGGTGGTCAGAGAAGCTAAAAGGTTTAGTAGACAACAAAAAGACAGCGTACCAAAAATGGCTACAGACACAGGACTTACAAGATCAAAGAGTATACGCACAACTGAACAGAGAAGTGAAAAGAGAAGTAATAAGGAGTAAAAATGACACATGGGAAAGAAAGTGCGAAGAGGTGGAAAGATACATAGGCGGATCCAAAGTAGCTGAAGCATGGAAAACGATAAAAAATATCAGAAAAGACAATAAAGGGCAGAGTAATTTAAATTTAATAAGTACCAAAGAATGGGAAAATTACTATAAGATGGTACTGAAGGAAACTAGACCCGAATTTGAGGTAAATGAAATGGACATGCAGACGAATGTAAATGAACAAGTTAGAAGAATAACTACAGAAGAAATAAAAGAAGCCTTATTAGAATCAAAAAATGGGAAAGCATCAGGACCTGGAAATATCCCCATCGAACTGATAAAATATGGACCAGATATACTGCATGAAATAAAGACGGAATTCTTCAACAAATGCATGTTGCAGGGAGAAAAAATACCAGAAGACTGGAACTGTGCATACATTAGCTCGATTTACAAAAAAGGAGACAAAACTTTGTGCAAAAACTACAGAGGTATAAGTATAACCAGTGCAATGGGGAGGTTGTATGAAAGTATAAAGAAAAGGGTGGAATTAGAAATTCAGGACATGGAAGAACAAAGTGGTTTTCGCGCCGGTAGATCGTGCGCAGATAACATATTCGTGATGTAACAAATAATAGAGAAAAGAAGAGCAAAGAATCTGTCTACTCACCTAACATTTATTGATCTGGAAAAAGCCTACGACACGGTCCCTTTAAAGAAACTCTTTGAAATTTTGACCACGATAGGCATAAACGAGGCATATGTGCGAGCACTTCAAAATATGTATCAAAATCCGAAAAGCTGTATTAAGCAGGGAAAATTTATGTCGAAACCATTCCCTGTTACAAAAGGTTTAAGACAAGTTTTAAGTTGGCTTATCACCAACACTATTTAAAATATACATCCCAAAAGCTCTGGAGCAATGGAGGAAAACAGTTGCTGGGATGATTAAAAAAACTGCTTAACAACTTTATTTTTTGCTGATGACCAAGTAATTCTTGCCAACGATGAAAATGATATGGATTCTATGTTAAGGAAGTTACAGATCGAATATGAAAAATGGGGCCTATGTATGAACATGGAGAAAACGGAATATTTGAGAATAGGAGAGGAAACCGAAGATCCGGAATTAGAGTTAAGAAATACAAGGAAATTTAAGGAATATAGATATTTAGGAAGCATAATATCAGAAGAAGGAACTACAAAAAGAGACATACAGCATAGAATACAGCAAGGAAGGAAAGCAACTCGTATTTTAAATGGTCTACTATCGTCTAACAAGGTGAAGCTGAACACAAAGTTAACAATCTACAAAACAATTGTAGAACCTATTATAACTTATGGAGCAGAGTGTTGGCAACTCACAGGAAAGGAAAGAAAAAATATAGAAGTAGCGGAAATGGATTACTTACGTAGAGCATGCAGAGTATCTAGATTAGAACACGTACCAAATGAGGAAATAAGACGACGGACAAAGAGTTTATACTCCACGGTTGACCATATAGAAACAAAGAAATTGCTATGGTATTGTAATGTTATGAGGATGCCAGAAGAAAGATGGCCAAAAAGAGCATTAAATTACATACCCATAAATAGAAGAAGAAGAGGAAGGCCTACAGAAACATGGAAGAAAGGCATAGAACAGTCTATGGCAGATAGAGCTATTGACGAAAACGAATGGGTGGATAGAAAACGATGGCGAGCGAAATGTGGGATGCGGAGGAGACCGTAGGAACCCCACTACTTATTATATATCCAAGGATGGTACTAAAGGTGAGAAATTTGACCTAGGCTGTCTGTCCGTCCGACCGCGAATATCACTATTCCGTCACTATGCCAGGTCTCGAATCAGAGCTTATAATCCAAGGATGGTACAATGCGACAAGCGAGAACTGGCGGCTGACCTTCTCGTATTCTGCATCTGTCACTGTGTATTTTCGCTCAAGGTCACGCTCCACCTCTGGCTTGTCGGATTGTACTTAAGATGAGACATTTGACCTAGGCTCTCTTTATAAATTTCAAACAATCTTACGATTCTGGGATAAGAAGGCGTCTGTGCCAGGCCCTAAGAGTACTTGGAATTCCGGAAAAGATGATCAGTCTAGTAAAAATGACCTTAATGAAGATCAACAATGAAGTAGCTGATAGAAGAAAGTCCAATAGGAAAATTTAAAGTTAAAAAGGATAGCAGGGAAATCCCCTGTTCACAGTAGTCTTCAATGTATTGTTGAAGGCAATATGGAGCGAGAGAATAAAATACGGATGAAAGGTGTGATTTACGACAACAGAGGCCAGGAGCTGGCCTTAGCGATTAATGTAGTATTAAAGGCAAGAATTGGAAGGGAATTGCTGAGGATTTTCAAACTCTGAAATTAAAGCTAAAGGCGGCTGATTGCGGATGAGGAAAAACCAAAATATATGGAAATGCGACAGGAAATGGGGAGTAAAGGGAAAGAAAGCCAAGAAATTAAGAAATGAATTTCGAGAGAAAGAACGACTGTCAGGGCTCTACAAAAACTACTTAAAACAAAAAGTATCCCCGAGTAGCAAAATATCAAGACAATATATTCTGAACTTCTGGGAGCGGAGTGTTCTAAGGAAGATATTCGGGGGAGCAAAAAACGATGGACATGTTGGAGAAAATGCATAGATCAGAGAGCTGTACCAGATATCAGAAATTAGTCAGATCGTAAGAACAAGATACTTAAATTTTTATTATATCTTGTGTGAATGGCTGACGAAACGTATGTAAAAGACTCCCTCCTAAGAGGGAAAGTAAATAAGCGAAGAAAGTAAAAAACCACGGAAAAAGTTGGCTAGAAGCGGCAAGAATTGGAGAACTGCGGCCATGGATAGCGGAAAATTTATTGGTAACTTGAATATCCTACATAATAGAGATACAAAATAGATATTTTAGAAATTCTAATCCTACGAGAAAAATAATTAATATCTGTTATAATTTCTATCAAAAGGAAATAGATAGAGCCTATTTTCTACGCTACTGTTCTAATGAGATACGTCGGCTAACAATTTGGCAACAAGGAATATGCGTGACCGACTTTGTCTACTCTACATGATTAATCATTTGAGGGTCTGTCACCCGTGAATTTCTTTAGAGAATAGAGGAGAGACATTGGTTTGATAACGAAAGTCATGTACGTAAAGGTCAATGTTGCGGAAATAATGGCATACGGAAAAGCTCAATTTTAGCACCTCATTATTTCCGCTTCTCTTAGATAAAAGTTATGTACGAAGGAAGATATTGATATGTTGAGTCAATCGAAAAATATACAATCAACGTATTGGCACTTTGTTGTATTTCTGCTACATTGGAACTATTTAATTGTGTTGCATTGTATTTATATATTTTTCATTTTTTTTATTGACTTTGTATATTGTCGATTTAAAACATACTGAAAAATTATTTGGAAAATATTAAAAGAGAATTTATCGTATAAGTTTAAAAATACGTTTAAATGGAATCATCAAATTCATTACTTTATTTAAAGTTGGAAGAGGAGCAGTATATTTTTTATAAATTAAAATGACTGATATTTATTGTACACACTTCTGACAACTGAAGGACTAGGAAAAGAAAATAAATTGTATTTTTGAAGTGAATATAGCAAAAACAGAAAAATACCTCCAAAAGAACATGACAATGTGGACGGAAGCATTAAAATCATACAACTTAAGAGTAGACACCAAGAAAACTAAAGTGATGGTAGTAACAAAAAACAACACAAAAATAAACATTAACATTGAAGGATAAAAGTATGTAATAGAAGAATGTAATCGAACAGATAGAAGTATTCAATTACTTAGGGATAAGTGTGACTAATAAAGGGACACAAGAAGACGAGATTGGTGCCATAATAAACTCAATAACTATAATTTATCATGCACTGTACAAAAACTTCTTGAACAGAAGAGAAATAACAACAAAAACTAAAATGATCGTATACCAAACATTGTATCAACCTGTATAAAACTGTGGGACAGAAAACTGGGTACTTGACGAAAGACAAATAAATTGACTGCAAGCAAATGAAATGAAATACTCGAGGAAAGTGCTGGGTGTTAGAAGAACAGACAAAAGAAGAAACGAAGACATTAGACAAAAACTAGGAACGAAATAACTAAAGGTTAAAGCAGAAGAAAGAAAATGGAATGGTGGGGACACATGATCAGAATGAACGAAACTAGACAGGTGAAGAAGATATGGTAAGCGAGAAAAATAGAGAAAAACCGTAGAGGACGACCAAGAAAAACATAGAACAAAAGCATAAACGAGATTCTCGAAGAAAGAGGGAAGACATGGAGCGAGGCAAAGGAACTAGCTAGAGACAGAAAAGAGTGGCGTAAATTTGTAGATTAAATTTAAGAGAGCTTGTACACCTCGACACCTACGGGTATAAGAGGCTTCCGATTATGTATATGTATGTATTATTGAAGTGTAGGTTAATTTCCTGGCTGAACAATTTCGGTTTACAAGGCCATATTCAGAGCTATGGTCAAAAGTTTTAAAATACCACGAAAAGAGAGAGGGGTCCTCTTTGAATTGAAAAATATTGCTTATCGTCGATGATTTGACAATACCTTCTATCTGCTTTTTCATGAGTTTTGTAGGAGAGACGAAAGACCTTTTCAGGGCCACCTTGTGTTTTCACATTATGTAAGTGCATTGTAGTAAATAAATAGTTGAATTTACTACACAACAAGTCAAAAAATATCATTCGAAAACACAAGGTGACCCTAAAAAAAGTTTAAAACCTCACTTACAAAACTCATGAAAAACTAGATAGATAGTATTGTCACATCACCGAAGTTATGCAATTTTTTGAAAGGATAAATTTTTTAGAGGTTAAATATTTTAAATATATTTAATGATTGTAAAAAATTTAAATATTACGCCAAAAATTACTTAAATAACTAACAAAAATACTTAAATTTTTTGAAAAAATCAGAACTTTTCCTGTGCTCAATATTAATCGAAAAAATTTAAAAAAAATCAGTGTGTTTAGACAGAACAGTGTATGCATAGGAAACGCTAAAAATATGAGGGGGAGCGGCACCAAAAAAATGGGTTTTTTTCGAATTCTGAGGAATTTCTGGAGATAAAATGGCAAGTCTAACCCCGCCATTCAAAAGAACTCAGTTTTTATCAAAAAATCTAAAAAAAAAACCGGTGTGTTCTTGGACATAACAATATATGTTCATACATTTTTTCAGATTTTATACAGCGAAGAATCACCCAGAATTTTTTTTTTTTGAAAAAAACACATTTTTTACGATAGGGGACACCTGGCCCCACATAGGGAGCTAAAAACATCGCTAAGGGGATTTTGAAATATGTACCTACTTTCTAGTGCCCAATCACAAAATACGAATCCAGTCGACTGCAGATTTTACCATCTTATCCCGCCTTTGTTAGATATCACTCGGTTAGGCAAACAAATATGTAGTAAAGTATTTGGCCATTACTTAGGTACATTAAGTTTAATCTTTTTATATAAATTTATGGGTCAAAAGCCGACAAATAATTCAGTAAATGTTACTATATTATATTATTGCAGAATATTATTAATATTGCAGAATATCATATTGTGCAATTTTGTGAAGTAAAATAGAGATTAAAAAATGAAATTACATAATTAGAAAAAGTATAAGTGTGTTATTTATATATTCATGATATTTTATCAATATCGAAACAATCCCAAAAAGTTTTGTCAGGTGTGGGGTTCGAACCCACGCTCCCTCTCGGGAACCAGAGCTTAAATCTGGCGCCTTAGACCGCTCGGCCAACCTGACGATATCAAGATTATTATAAATTTTCACATAACATCTCAATATTTCAAAATATTACACAATATTAATCAAGTTCTAAATTTGCTTATTTTTTGAGTACAAGCAACTAATAAAGAATACATTTATTTGTCCAATTTTCATATTTGAGTATACATAATATATATGTGTTGGCCAAAAGTCAGAGAATTATCCACTAAGTGTTACTATTGTATTATTGCACAATATTATATCATATTGTGTAGTTTTGTGAAATAGAAGAAATGCAATTATGTAGGTAATAATTTCAAAAAGCACTGGCGAAGCATCCACGTAACCACTGTTACCATTCGTAACAGTTAAAAATCTTGCAAATAAATATTTTATGACGATGAATAATTCCATTTATCTATATTTTTACCAATAGAAATATATTATTATATTATGTGTTAATATTACCTAATTCAGTAAATAGCCAACTACTCGTAGACACACGAAAATATTGGCGAGTTTATGTGACTCAGTTGCACTTTATTATATTCTGTTACCAGTCTCATTAATTTGTGGTTACAATTAATGTTTATCTCGCTGTCGCTCGGGCGGCTCGGGACCGGCTAGTGTCTGAAAATTGTGAAGGAGCGACGGGCGTAAGCGCGCTGTGTAGTGTATATCAGTAGGGCTGTTACCAGATTTAAATTTGGTTACAGTACCTATAAAAAGTGTGCGTGCAGTTCACCATGGATGAGTGTCGCTGCGTAATAGATCAACTACTGGAGAAGTAATTCTGATTGAAGAAAAAAAATGAGATTATTGAAAATGAAAGACCTATTTTAAACAATTTAAAAAAGGAATCAAAAAAGTAGTTCGAAATTTTAAATTTAGTTGGTACAGTGAAAATCCTTGGTTATGTGGTTGCAAGAAAAATAGACTGTATTGTTGGCCATGTCTTCTGGTTTCTACAGAAAAATGGGTGGACCAGGTTCACGATTTAAATAGTTTTATAGTTTTAAAAAGGAGACATGAAATTTCTACGTTACCTACATGTAAGATGTATACCCAATTTGATTCAGTTTGGCAAAAAGAGAATCGAAAGTGCGCTTAACCAAGCTTTTAAAGCAAATATTGCTAAACATAATGAGTTTGTTAAAAAATAGATAGGTATATCCTTAGCTCACTTATAATAGATACCGTATGTTTTTTGGCCAAACAAGAATTAGCGTTTCGTGGTCACTTTGAGGGCGACGGCCCTGACATTCAAGGCAATTACAGGGAATTGTTAACATTAATTGCCAAAAAAGATCAAAAATTTTGCCAACATCTAGAAACATCAACTGTTTTTTCGAGAGTTTCAAGTGATATACAAAATGATGTTATTGAAGCTATATATACATTTAGCCATATCTTCATTCTTTTAAATAAGATTTTTTGCTTCTGGTTTTGGTATCACTTTAGAAAAAGTCACGCGTCGCAACTGCAAAAAGGTAAGAGTACCTATGCTAGGTATTTCTATTCGGAATATTCTATCAGTATGGAAAAACGAAAAGGTTTAAGTCTGGGGTCCGAATCCACCCTCATCTCTCTCTCTCTCGGGAACAGAGTTTATGGAAATGTCTCGGCTACTAAGGTCTCTGGTCAAATTTTCTGTTTGATAACACTTTCCAGAGCGTAGCCAGTTAAAACGAGGAAAGATGAAGAACATGTGCTCCGCTTAGTGTACGTTCAGAGTGGAGCTTAGAAAGAGTGCGAGCCAAGAGCAAAGAGCAAAGCGTCGAAATCAAACTATATACTACTGGGAATCGAAAGTATACAGACTGGTGCCTGATTCGAAGGTCGAGCAATCCAATCCGGGTAGCAAAGAGCATAGGGGCGAAATCAAACTAGTTTTATTTCTCCGCTCGCACGCGCTGGTACTATCGCAAAAAATGAATCTCGATGTCAATAGCGGAAGCCTTCCAAAGAAAACCGTTGTGGAATTAGAAAGATTTTCAATATCACAATCGACACATTTTAGACAAAAACTGGATCATCAACTGAATTTTAGGCAACAGTGCAGGGTCACTTTGATTCAGCTGGAAAAGAAAAAACTTGACATGGTGAGAAATAGAGCAATGCAGTCTCGGCAAATTGAAGATTATTTATCTTTATTCAACAGCCTACTAGCATATATCAAACCCCTTTCACAAGCAGACAAGCTTTTACTTCGCTTGAGTATACAAATGTCCAGAATCCATCAACTCCTACTTCAAGGCAAAGGCTTTCCAATCCATCAGCTTCTACTTCAAGTCTTCAAGCCAAAACTTATCTAATCCATCGTCTAGTGGGTTCTTTTTTAGTGGCTATTCAGATTGTTGGAGAACTGTATTCTCCACCCAAAATAAATTCTATTTCACCAACAACAAATTTCCGCGCCACCTCTGTAACAACCATAAAATAATTCCATTACGCAGTGAAAGCTTCCAAGAATGTTAATCTCCGCCCTCTCTTTTACCCAAAGCACCCAACGGAAATATTTGTTAACGGGATGAAAGAGCGGGGTGCAACAGTCAGTCAACTATCAACACTCATTAAGAACGTACGCAAAAACCTCTTTTCATTTACGCTTTTTCGAAGAGAATTCTTCACGCCGCAATTAGCAAAAAGCCGGTACAAAGTGTAAATATATGTGTAGTGGCGTCTTTCACGGATAAGTTGTTAACTCAATTGTTCACATGTAAAATTCTATTTCTTGCCCTTTTCAACTTCATTACAGTCATAGCAAAATAGAAAGTGTTTTATTTACATTAACAATTCAACAGGCCAGAATTACAGCATCTTACGGTTCATTAAAAGTTCTCCTCTTAGCTATCGAAGGCTTAGCGACACATTGAACTTACTGCAAGTGCAAAACGCTGGAAAGAGACATTGGAACTACTCCAAACTCTCCATGGAGGAATGTTGAACACCGGCGTCCCTCCACAGATAACGACCATGATTTTGTAAATTTGTAACTTAATAATTATTGTTAGCTCTATACTAGATACTTATGATAAATAAAATATATTGTAATGACAATCGACCTCATTAAATATGTTCCAGACCAACCTAAAAGTTACAGTAAAGAGGTTCAGCAGGTAAGATGTGGTTCTTTTTGAAATTCGTCCATGTCTTGGTAGATTTGTTTTGGATTTTTTCGTGTAGGTACTCGAAAGTCTCCAAATTCATCCTGAAATATGCTTTGAGTTTGACGAGATCCTCCTGTAGCTCTTTGAATACATGGTGAAATTGACCTTGGCCACCATCATCCTTGGGAATGATTAACAGGATGAATTCTCTCTTCAACGAGTCAGGAAGTATCACGTATTCAATGAGAAATTTTTGAAAAAAAAAAGAGAATAACTATCAATGACTGCAGTCTGGGAAAGAACTGAAAGACTCTCGCGTGACTCCCAGCTCCTACTCTGGATTGGCACTTCTTTGTTCTTTGCTCGTGATCTTTGCTCGTTGCCCGAGAAAATATCGCCGCTCTACTCACCGTTTCCACTCTGGACGGACACTCTGGAGAATCGTCACGTTCGAAGCGATAAAAATATGCTCGAAAGCAACCTTAGCTGAGAGAATTTGAGTCAGATAATAGTTAACATCGCCATGTTTGGTTCAGCCCAGTATTTTGCAGTGGTATAATACAATGCAGTCCAGAACGGCATCCAAGGCGACGAAGAATACTTCCGGTACGGCGAAGATGGCGGACCTGGCAACCCTTGATTTTAGGGATAGTATAATCTCACAAACCAGTAGCGTCTGTCTCAGAGTGAGCGGCTACAAACAGCGTCTGACCCAGAGTGGGCGGCTGAATAAGAACTCACCAACCCGCATGGCAAGCGTGGTGTTTTAACTGCCATAACCCCCCTCTTTTTATCATGGCGAATAATAAAACAAACGGAAATGGTCCCCAGGTGGGTAAGGAAATTTCTGAATCCCACACCTCAAAGGTCTGCCTCACGGATTCTGGGGGAGGCAATAATTCGCTCTTGATAGATAAAAACAAAAACCCACTAAGACGAACACAACAGAAACCAAGAAAATCTATCAATCTGTCAATAGGGACATACAATATTAAATCAATGTCCACGGATGAAAAAGTACATGAACTGGAGGAAGAACTAAAAAATATAAAATGGGATATCATAGGCCTATCGGAAACTCGAAGGAAAGAAGAAAACCGAATACAGCTAAACTCCGGGAATCTACTGTATTATAAAGGAAATGACAAGAATAGTAATTTTGGAGTAGGATTTATAATAAATAAAACCATAAGTAAGCATGTTCAAATAATCAAAGGTATATCAGATCGTGTCGCCTATGTCATACTCAAAATAAGAAGAACATCAATTAAAATTATCCAGGTATATGCCCCCACGACAGCTTATGATGACGAAGACATCGAAATATTTTATGAAGATATTTCAAAGGCTATGGAAGAACATAAAAATCGTCTCACACTAGTAATAGGAGATTTCAATGCTAAACTGGGTAAGAAACTAAACAAAGAAGAAACTAAAATAGGAAATTTCGGATACGGCCAGAGAAATGATAGAGGTGCTACTTTGATGAACTACCTAGAAGAAAAACGTCTATACGCAATGAACTCCTTCTACAAAAAAAAGTCCCAAAGAAAATGGACATGGATCAGCCCTAATGGGTCCACAAAAAATGAGATCGACTACATACTGTCCACGGAACGATATATCATTAAAGATGTAACAGTTCTTAACAAATTCACAACAGGTAGCGATCACAGGATGGTCAGAGCAAAATTTAATATCGACGGTAACTATGAGATGAAAAGAAAAATAATAAGAAACTCGGATATAGTAGATAGAAACAAACTAGGGCAATATAAAGAGAAATACAAAGACCTGTTAAAAGAACAATTCACCGAAAAATTAGACAGTGATGATAAAGATATAGACGAAATAAACAACATACTTACAGCAACGATGGTTACATCAGGAAAAGAAATAGCAAAAAAGGATGTTAAAAAGGACAACTATGTATCAGAAGAAACAAAGAAGCTTATGGATAAAAGAAGAAAGCTTTTCGAAGAAGGCAAAAGGAAATCTATAGAATATGTAGAAATCAATAAGACAATAAGCAAAATGATAAAAGAAACTAAGAGAAAAGAACAAGAAATAAAAATAGAAGAAGTAATACTGAACAACAAGAATATGAAATGCTTAAGACCGAAACTCGGCAGATTTGAAATAAACAAAATAAAAGACGTAAACGGAGTAGAAACAAACATTAAAGACGACATCATAAATATAATCCAACATTTCTACTCAGAGTTATATAAAACAAAAAAGGAACCATCAGAAGAAATAAAAACCCAACTTAACTCGAAATTAAAAAATGTCAATTCAGAATTACAGCCAGAAATAAGCAAATCAGAAATAAAGAAGGCATTGAAAGAAATGAAAAACAACAAATCGCCTGGAAAAGATGGAATAACTACAGAGATGCTGAAATATGGTGGAAAAGTGGTAATTAATACTCTCTATTCCCTTTTTAACAAAATATTAAAAGAAAAAAGAATCCCAAACAACTGGAAGGAATCCGTAACCATTATCTTACACAAGAAAGGGGACAAAGCAGATATAAAAAACTACCGTCCTATAACACTCCTCAATGTAATGTATAAACTCCTAACAAAAATTTTAACCAACAGATTGACGACAAAATTCGACGAATACCAATCGAAAGAACAAGCTGATTTTAGAAAGGGATTTAGCACAAGTGATCATTTATTAAGTATGAAAATCCTTATAGAACGAGCAAATGAATACAACATCCCTCTATATGTAGCGTTCATAGATTTCGAAAAGGCTTTTGACAGTGTCGAACATTGGGCAGTGAAAAGTTCTTTGATTAACAGCAGAATTGACCACAGATATACAGACCTAATAGCCAATATATATAAAGATGCCACAACAACAATTAAAGTATACGAAGGAACACAATCAATTCAAATAAATAGAGGCGTAAGACAGGGTGACACAATATCACCGAAACTTTTCAATCAGGTTCTGGAAGATATCTTTAAAAGATTAGAATGGGAAGAAAAAGGTATAAAAATTTGTGGACAACGCTTGAACCATCTAAGGTACGCCGATGACATCGTATTGATAACCGATAAAAAAGAAGAATTGTTTGAAATGATGAAAGAACTGGACATAGAAGCCGGAAAGATAGGCCTTAATATGAATTACAGCAAGACCAAAATCATAACAAATACAGATGAGGACATCACAATGAGGATCGGACAAGATGAAATAGAACAAGTTCATGATTATGTATATCTGGGTCAGATTATAAAACTTAACAAGGAAAACCAAACAGCAGAGATCAAAAGACGAGTTAGACTGGCATGGGCGGCATTTGGAAAACTAAGCTACATCCTTAAAAACAAAAGATATCCACAACATCTTAAGACCAAGGTATACAATCAATGCGTACTCCCTGTTCTCACTTACGGTTCCCAAACGTGGACGTTTACAAAAGCAAACATGGACAAGATCATAAAGACGCAAAGAGCAATGGAAAGGCAAATGTTGCACATAAAGCTATTGGATAAAAAGAGAAACGAGTGGATAAGAGAGAAAACCAAAGTTAGGGATGCTAGACAAGAAGTTGCAAAGTTGAAATGGAGATTTGCCGGACACACTATAAGACAAAAGGAAGACCGATGGAACAAAATTCTCATAAATTGGAGACCGTGGCAATATAAACGAAGCAGAGGAAGACCACAAATGAGATGGGCAGATGATGTCAAGAAGCACGTGGGCTCTAGGTGGATAACTGTAGCGACAGACAGAGAAGAATGGAAAAGGATTGGGGAGGCCTATGTCCAAAGATGGACCGAAAAAGGCTAATTAGATAGATAGATAGATAATACAATGCATTCGCGTGGTCGTTGTTGCGGAATCCTATTTCATTTACAGTAGCTGTTTTGTGGTTCTCTTTTTCTGTATTCATCAAGGTACAATGCAGTTGTAGTGGACGCTATTTGCCGATAAAGAGTTTATCTTCTCAGATTCTGTGCAGAATGCGCTGCCAACTCTCAAGGCGCTCATACAAGTTACTCATGTGACCTTCCTCCGTGGTTCCTCGGTTCCGTGGGTGTTAGCCCAAGTAGATGTTCCATATGTTATTATTACAAACTTGACTCTTTTTCTTCTTCTTCTTCTTCTTCAGCCTATTTGCATTTAATCCTGAACAAATGTCTCCCCTTGAGTTGCCCATTCTTTCTATGTTTTGTGCTATTTGGTGCCAGTTTCTCCCCATTTTTGCTTTGATGTCTTCTAGCCATCGTTTTGCGGTCTTCCTCTACTACGACTGTGCTCGCGTGGTCTCCAATGGACAACGTTTCTTGTCCACCTTTCGTTGTTTTGCCTTACCACGTGTCCTACCTAGTTTAATGTCATTTACGCAATTCTTCCAATTACATCTTCAACCTTCGTCCTGCTGAAGACGTCCTCATTTCGTATGTGTGTCCTCATAGATACTCCTAACATAGCTCGTACGATCGCACTTTGTGTTGTTCTCAGTCTCTTGTTTGATACCTCTGTAAGTGTCATGGTCTCCATTCCACAGGTCATAACTGGTGGAATATAACTATTGAATACCTTTTTCTTTAGATTTATTTGTATCTTTTTGTTTTTCAACACATCACTAAGTCTTCCTACTGCTGCCCAAGTCTGTCTGGATTCTTTTAGTTATCCGAATTACAAACTTATATTATAATATTACGAATCTACGTTACAATATCCAAACAAAAATGGTGTGTCTGAAGTAATTGAAATTCTTCTTCATCCTTTACCATGCCACATGAATGTGTTGTCTATCAAATTGTTTTTACAAATTTTGTTAACGGGAGCTCTGAAATGGAATGCACAGGATCTGTTGAAACATTCCGTATGGTTTCTAACCTATGATGTTCTTCTTATATCTGATTCCTTTCTCCTTATTCTCCGATAAACCTAGATTTCAAAGCTTTCCAGTTTTAAATTAAGTGTATCGGTTAAAGTCCAACCTTTGACACCATATAAAAGTGTAGAGGACACATAAGATCCTACTAACCTAATTATTTCCACATAAGATTTTCTTTATCTAAAAAATGCAGCTTCTGGCATTCTCTATACCTGTTCTAATTTATTTGCTGATTTACCACTTGTCACTTAGATTACAACCAAGGTAAATGATACTGTTGGTTCTCTCCACCCTCTCGAGTTTCGAGGGTTTTCGGTACTAAACTGATGGAAACAGATTTCTCTGGGTTTTTTGTGGTTGATGACCACGAAGATGACTTCAAAACCGACTCTTAGAGCACCTATCCTTCACCTTGGAACATCGACTAAAAAGTCAATATATGCTATATTTAAATGCCGATGTATTCTGGTGTTCTTGGTTCGAAATGCTCTGGTCTAAATATTTAAACACTTTAATTAAAATATTGAGTCAAGTAACACAATAAACTGAGCAGCCAGGACCAATAGTTCTTCATCAATATTTTTTTATCTCCGATTTAACCAAAGGTGGGTTCTCACGTGTCAGTTTCGATGACGCAGTCCAACTGATTCAGTTATACTGAACAAATAATGAACATGAGAACACATTTTCATTTTAAATGAACACTACATTCATACTTTCAGTTAAAGTGAGAACCAATTCTACTTTTTATCATTTTGACTGATCATGGCAGTATTGGTTTTTTTGTATCTTTGGAGCAATTTTTTGCAGAATCTCTTGAAATTTGTCTTCGTTCATTCGTGGTTTGTATATGAATCACAATCTTCCAAAGCTAATTCTTTTAATATAGTTTGATTAGCACCCCATTTATTTCTGCGCAATATTCAGGACCTGACTCACCATCTACGAAGTTTTCTTTTCTGTTGATTCACTAGAATATTCTGTAGTTCATTCACTAATTGTAAAAGTACTTTTCGAACAGCTGATTTCAATTTTTTTTTAATCATTTTCATCACCACGATATAAACTGTTTGGACTAACTGCATACGCATACTGAATGTAGTAAAACATGAAACGTGTGAATAGAAACGTCGCTTTTTATTTTTCATTCTTAATGAATCAGTCAGCGAAACTGACAAGACAAGTGAGAACCCGCCTTAAACTACAAAATTTATTTGACTAAAACTGAACATCTGAATTGCGTCACTTGTTTGGGGAGTAAAGTCCGATTAAATTATTACAAATAACAAACCTAATGTATCATAATAAAAATTGTATTGTGTTAAACCAATTTAAAATCATAATTATAACGCTGCACAGCTACGGTATATAAACAACAAAATAGCGAAATTTAAATCGAATATCAATAATTCGTACATTTTGGGATGAACCCGAAAATCTCGTTAATATTCTTCATTATCAGCTTTTACCCCATTAGCTTTAGTATTTAATAATTCGATGTGTTCAAAGATAGCGCCCTAGCCGCTAAATACCCGCCGCATAAAGCGTCAAAGTTTTTAAAAAGGTGTATAATTGATGACGATGCGGCATTGGTGGTGCCATTGGCCCGGTATTGTATTCTTATCAGCGGGCTTTCCACTCAATAAACCGATTACTGGACTATTAGCAGTGGGGTGTGTACGAGATACGATGATTCAGATTGGGGTGGTTTCATCTCCGTGTTCACTGGGGGATAAACGGCAACGGCGATGACAATAGATGAAAATAGATTGGTTAATCGAGGTTTTAAAAATTTTGTTACTTAAAAAATTTGGGTAAAGTTATTTCATACCAAATTTTGTCTACGAGACCGATGTTACTTTTGGTGTTATTAAATCTGTCTGAATAAAAGTGTAAGATTTTATTAATAAAAACAAAATGTTTGTGTATTTGTAATTATTATATGGGTTTCTTGTCGTGCTCTTTCATTTATTTGTTTGTTGTTGTTTCATTTCGCAGTTTTTTTTCAGAAAATGGCTACGTGAAGTTATGAAGTTATTTACTCTTTCTACTTGTTTTCCCTCGATATCTAATCTTCCTACTGGGTGTTGCTTAGAAATAATCATTAACTTGGTCTATTACGTGGAATCAGTGCCGGATTAACCAATTGGCAAAGTAAGCAGTTGCCTAGGGGCCTCGGTACCATAGGGGCCTCGTAGGGCCTAAAATGAAAAAATAATAATTAGATTTAAATAAAAATTATAAATCATATTATGTTGAAAAATTCAAATATCGCGCAATACCGTAAAATTGATGGTGGACGTATAAAACTACATTAATACTTTTTTAAAGTCAAAAGGCAGATATCGAGCACTAAATTTAATTAAATCTTGCCCAAGTATACTTTCGCTCACAAGAGCATCCTCATGGGCATCTGAAATAAGTAAAGAAAACGCCATTGTAAAAGAGGAAAAAAGTTACAGACTTCGACAAAATATCGAAGGTGATATGATAAAAAGTACAAAAACGTTTCTAGACTTACTTCGTCAATAAAAAGAAGGTATCCTCGAATGTCATTTAATTAATACAAATAATTTTGGTGGCAAACTTAAATTAACATCTAACTAAACACTGAACAAGGGACAAAACAGATAAATTAAATTGCCAGTAGGTTCTACATTTTACAATATGGAGGCAGAATGAAGAATGAAGTAATGAAGTATTACTTTTTCTTGACGTTAATGATCAAGTGATGGCTGACAGATGACAACTTGGTGAGACTATGAGTGTGTAATATGTACAGTCACTACACATTTGGGCTGTACATTCAAAAAAACTGTAAATGATCAAATGCCTCAAGCAAGACAAAACAGTATCAGTAGCAAGCGGTGAAATGAGAGGTTATTAGAATGTTTTGTTAAATTATTTATTTGTAGTTAAAAGTGAAAGCCAGTTACCACATTCAAACTTGTCAGAGGTGGGCTAAGATGTTGGTTGGCGACAATGTTTCTGGACATAGCGATTGGATGTGGCACTGGTTGAAATATGAAGAGTAGTGGGTTGCATACTCTGTAGTACTAATTAAGTGTCAGCTGTTGAAAAAATTGAAGTTGACTTATTGAAATGGACTGTTGAGTCAAACTTGAAGTCAATGATCGGAATACAAGATTGAAGTGTCAAGCATAATCCAAGATCAAATGAAAACAGCGAGGGCCATCTAAATATATGATGTCAATGAAATATTAAAATTCCAAAATAGGGTATATATAAGTTTTAATTAAGTCCAGCTGTGAAACAATTGACCTTAAATGAGCTTGGCTAACATTTTTGTACTTTTTATCATATCACCTTCGATTTTTTGTCGAAGTCTGTAACTTTTTCCCTCTTTTACAATGGCGTTTTCTTTACTTATTTCAGATGCCCCTGAGGATGCTCTTGTAAGCGAAAGTATACTTGGGCAAGATTTAATTAAATTCAGTGCTCGATATCTGCCTTTTGACTTTAAAATTCATTTATTCGAGCATTCAACCATTTCATAATTAATACTTTTGTTCACATAGAAATGTTGTGAGCATAAGTCGCTAATGAATGCCGTTTGGTTGAAGGAACAGTACTGCCTATCAGTCTGCACGGTTTCTTAGAAAAGTAGTAAGAGCAATTTACATTTTTTGTGCCGCACACTCGCTTTAGTCGGATAAGTGCTGCTAAAAGTTGCGTTGGACCCGTTGCAGCAATATGGTATTTTGGATTTGTTTAGTCCATGTACAACGTTTTTTTAGCCTCTACCCACCGTTGGAAAGCTACGATCAAATGCTTAAATGAAACTCAAGTAAGCGATCCCATTCGCCACGATTTAAACCTTGTCCTTAAAAAACAAGCAGCACTAGATGGACTGCAAGGGATGATGCAACCAGAGCTTTGTCTAAAGGTTACAAGACCTTACAGTAAATCATTACAAAGAGAAGAAATTGAACTTAATACTGCAGTTCAGCTTCTAAAAATACTTTTGGAGTTCTTAAAATCCCAAAGAGATAATTTTGCTTACTACGAGCAGAAGGTCTGCGATCTACACTACTCTGAATATACCGACGAGAGTAAACAAACGCGAGCAAGAAAACTACATTTTAGTGATGCTAATCCCAACGAAGTTTTTCTACAGGGTGGAGAAAAGTTAAAGGTTGAAACGAATCTACCAATTTCGGATAAGCTAATTATTTATTGAGCTGAGTCGTCAGATCACAGCGTACGAGTCAGTAACTCAGTATTTGGTATTTTGTGTGTTTTTTAAAAACTGAGTGATACTCAATCAAAGGAGTGTCCTTCAAAACTACAGGAAAGCTATACTGATGATTAGGGAGCGGATTTATATGCGATCAATTTTGATGAAATATGCGCATATATATGCAGTAAAAAATTACGAAATATGCGCAAGATATGCACAAAAATTAAAAAAATGCGCATTTGGAGAAACCACAAATTTTCTGTTCTATTATATTCTAGAGGGTTCTTTTATAGGGGGTGGGCGGCAATCTTATTTATTATCTTTCAAATTAAATAATTATTTTTTATATATGCAATTTATTCACACTTTTTACAAAAACTGATACCAATAGTTACACCTATTTAAAATAAAACAACAATATCACTATACACATAAATATATTTATCTTCGATTATAATTCACTACAATGTGTTTTTCCAAAATTTTTACGAGGAAACATTTTCTTTGATTAGATAAAATATTTCTATAACTTAAAAAACTATTTTCAACATCAACAGAAGTAATTGGGGCGTATTTAAAATAAGTTGTTAAAGCCGAAAATTCTGCACCAAAATCAATTTCAAAATTTCTATTATGTCCTCCAAAGTTTTAAAGCCGTTTAAAGACGGGATCTGATCTAAAGCATGAATATTTCAATTTCCGTTAGAAGATCGTAAAACTATGGTTAAAGGTGTAAATTCTCTTAACAATAGGGGATTTAAAAGAATCACCAGAATTATAGGTAGGGGAGGGAAGGGTAAAGTGAAATAGTGGGGTAAAGCGAAATAGCTCGTTTTCAAATTCTTCCGCAAACGAAGTCATCACTGTTTACATTCCAATCGATGTTTAGAAGTAGTACACGCTTATCGACCATTTTGTACCGGTCGTTTGTCGATATTATTGAAAATATCACTGTTTATACATTCTTGGGCGACTGTTTGTAAAATCTGTAGGTGTGTGTAATTGATAATTCTTTTATCTTATTTAACTAAACATATTTTTAAAAGCAACACACAAAAGCAATCATACTCAACATTCTTTTATATAAAATATAGATTGTTAGGATAGGGTTAAAAATTTTTACTGGACAAGTTTGCTTTTAAATC
Organism: Diabrotica virgifera virgifera; assembly: GCF_917563875.1. Taxonomy (NCBI): domain Eukaryota; kingdom Metazoa; phylum Arthropoda; class Insecta; order Coleoptera; family Chrysomelidae; genus Diabrotica; species Diabrotica virgifera. The sequence goes on from NC_065446.1 coordinate 205,045,726, forward strand.
CATTTGGGGCAATGTGAAATGTTAATAGATGAGGCAAAGTGAAATATCGTTTCACTTTGTCCCACATGTAATTATTCTTGATTGCCACCATTACAAAGGAATATCTGTATTTCCAGGTGTAAAATGCGAAATTATAAACGAAAAACGACCTAACAACAATAGTCTGTGGAGTCAATGACATCTGGAATCAGATCTTTGCGAACGGGCATCCTTTGCCAAAATCAAGCTGCTATGCAACACGGAATATCTGTTGCTATGTTAAATCGGAGGATTAAATCCGAAAAAAAAAATTAGGAAGAAGCGCCAAGTAAAGAAGCTAGGCCGATTTCAAATCGTACTCTAGACTATTTCACTTTACCCAACCATGCGGGGCAAAGTGAAAAATAGACAATGCCTGACAAACCCTCGCATTACAAAAAATTTACTGTCTCCATTTAATTTATATTTTGATATATTGATCTTAAACATTACTGTAATAAGATATGTTTTTTACAAAATTATATTTCGAAAATTTTAAAATTTATTTAATTTCAAAGTTTAGCTATTCCACTTTACCCTACTCTCCCCTACCTACTAAATTGGGATACAAATTGTACTAAATATAATAAAAGTAAATAAAATTCGGATTTCCCGGTAAACCGTCCTTCATCATTTTAACATCCTACAATCATTTCATAACGGCGTACTATAAGCACTGTAAGTACTTTGTGTAAAGATCGAGTATTTTCTAAGAAAAAATGAAAAGGCAGTGAATGAGCCGTCTCTCTTCAGCTAGTTCTCGAATTAATAGATACGACAGACTGTGCGGGGAAATATTTTGTGTCGAATTAAAAATTTAAATTTTTTTTGACTTAAATGTTTTTAAATAGGCTCAAAATATGCATGTTTGTTTAAAAATATGCAAAATCTAGTAAAGTTCTGGGATATGCGAAATATGCATGCAATATGCATTTAGCATAAAATCCGCTCCCTACTGATGATATTGAACCTGAAATTTGAGATGAACTACTGCAGTTCAAATATTTTATATTCCCTCTTCAGGATTTGTAGCGAAAACAATTATTTATTCCTGCTCCATAGTCTCTTTGGGTTATTTTTATGAGAACGAATTCAAATCGAAATTTCGAAATTTATCAGTAGCTTGTAAGATTTATCTTACGCTAATTATTACAAATGCAACAGGCGAATGGTCATTTTCAAAAATGAAAATTATTAAAAACTGTTACAATTACACAGTGGCACAAAATAGACTAGCATTTCCCTCAATTATGGCTATTGAGAATGATGTGCTCGAAAATTTGGAAGTAGAAGATATTTAAGTAGTTTTGTTTCTATTAAACTCAGAAAAGTTGCTTTATAGTAATTATAAGGCTTTGAAAACTCAAACTATATTATTTATTTAAAAATTATTTATAAGATTATAAATACAGTATGTCCCTGTAAGTTGTATCCATATGGAAAACTTTTTTATTATTAATTTTACGAAAAAAAGTTATTCTTTATAAAAAGCTCTGCATGGTCCAAAACCTAAGATTTAACCATCAAATATCAAATTTTTTGAATATTATACGAGGTATGTCAAAAAGTTTGAATTTCACTCAAGAGTAAAGTAGCTTTATTTTTCACAATATTGAAAATTGCTATTACGAAAAGTTGTTTGGAATTAAAAACTGTATTCTAGTATGCAATTACATCCTTCCAGTTGAAAATTTTTTTTTTGAAAAATTATGGATAACTAACATTATGTTCAGTTATTTTAATTCAGATAACTCTTTTATTATTAATTTTACGAAAAAAAGTGATTCTTAATAAAAAGTTCTGCATGGTCTAAAATCTAAAATACAACCATCTTATGTCAAATTTTATCAATTTTATACGAGGTATGTCAAAAAATATGAATTTCGCTCAAGAGTAAAATATGTTTATTTTTCACAATATCGAAAATTGTTATTATAAAAAGTTATTTAAAATTAAAAACTATGTTTCAGTATGTAATTACATCCTTATAATTGAAATATTCTGAACTATAAAGGTACTTTACTTTGGATCTAAATTTATCTTTTTTGACATACCTCGTATAAAATTGATAAAATTTGATATAAGATGGTTGTATTTTAAGTTTTAGACGATCCAGAACTTTGTATTAAGAATCACTTTTTTTCGTAAAATTAATAATAAAAGAGTTATCAGAATTGAAATAACTGAAAAAATAATGTTAGTTATCCATAATTTTTCAAAAAAAAATGTTTCAATTAGAAGGATGTAATTGCATACTAGAATACAGTTTTTAATTCCAAACAACTTTTCATAATAGCAATTTTCAATATTGTGAAAAATAAAGCTACTTTACTCTTGAGTGAAATTCAAACTTTTTGACATACCTCGTATAATATTCAAAAAATTTGATATTTGATGGATAAATCTGAGGTTTTGGACCATGCAGAGCTTTTTATAAAGAATAACTTTTTTTCGTAAAATTAATAATAAAAAAGTTTTCCATATGGATACAACTTACCCAGATAGCACAAGTACGTTTTATGGACATCCAATGGACGTACATCTGTGTACATTGGAACGTCCAATGGACGTCCCGCTAAGGTACAATGGACATCCGATGGACGTCCAACGAATGTCCAGAGTTCACAAAATTGGACGTCCGCTACAAACGTACATTGTACGTTGTATTGAAGCTTTCAGTGTACACCTTATGTACATTCAATGTACGTCTTATGGACATTTGTAGGGCACTTTTCAGAAAGAAATCTAGTATCTATAATTTTGTGAATACATAGCAAAAAGCCTTTATAGGAAATAGTTCCTTATAATACTAAACTTATACTTAAAAATATTACACAAAAGACCTTTTTATTTCTCTTTACTATAACTTCATTATAATATATACTTTATTATAGGAACTAGGAACTTCATTAATGCACGACTGCACTTGCACGATAAACAGAAAACACAAATGGGTATATCACAGGATGTATTTTCATAAAAACGAGATTCAGATAATGACGCCCTAGGAAGCATGCACATTAAAAGAGGTTTAATCTCTGTTCTGTTTCTGTTCCAAACTATTTTTAGAGTCAGTACCGTTGTTGTATATTACAAGCGCGTTTGCCATTCTGTGAATTATCATAAATAAACCATCCTTCAGTATTCCACAACAATTAACAGCGATAATCCCCTAAAAGTACCTGCCTAATACTAACTTTCACGACCGATAGCGCGAAGAGCGACAACGTTGTCAAGAAGATTCTCATTTAGTTTGTATTGGGACTTAATATAATAGTCGCGTTTTGTGTAAAATATCCATGGACCACAAATGGATGTCCAATGTACGTTGAAATCCAACGTCCAATGGACGTCCCGTAATGTACGTACATAGTACGTCCAGTTTTGGTCCATGGACGTTTGGACTTTAAATGTACGTTATATGGACGTACATCGGACGTTGTGTGCTATATGGGTACAGGGACATACTGTATATTAGATAATTATATTTTAAGTAATAGTATATTATTCAACGAGCATGTAATAATGGGTATTACTTACGATGATGAAGTTTGCGACACGAGCCGAAAATGAGTGTCGTTATTCACATGAGTGAGAAATAGCCATTACATGTGAGTAGAATCCTATGCTTTTTCTACGACCTTCTTCTTTTTTTTTCATTATTAGGAAAATTATTATACTTTAAAATGAATCGTTCGTTTATGGATAACTATGACAAAGAAAAAACTAAAATAATTTTTTATTGTAAAATTTAATCAAAATTACATAAATAGTTTCTTGACTATGTTTTTCTTTTTTTTTTCTTTAAGCAACACGTTTTACAAAATGAAACAAAAATTTTAAGTTCAAATCTACAAAATGTCCACTAATATTAATATATCAAAGAGATGCCGTTCGGAGATGGAGGGTTTATCAGGGGGTTTTGAAGGGAAAAGATAAAAGTTTCTTGAGGGGCCTCCTAGCTTGGGTTGCCTAGGGGCCTCAAGATTCTTAATTCGGGACTGCGTGGAATTGTTTGAAGGAAACATTCCAATCTTGGAAAAAAAAAAGAATGTGTGTGTAATTTGTACGCACGTAAAGGCGCATTTAAATCAAAGCGAACACGAACGAACGAACGAATTCGTTCGTTAACTTTATTGTATTTGTACAGCGAATCGAGCACGACTGAACGAATTCTTTCGCATTCGCACATGTTCCAACCGATGTCGGTAAGTTAGCGAATCATCAAAGGAAATCGTTGTTCAATGTGGACAGTGGATAGACGGTAGCGAACGAATTCGTTTAGAAGTAGGTACTGCTTTAATTTATTTACAAACATTAGTTTGAGAGGGTTGTTTATTGTGTAGTCGTGAAAACATAATTTTGCAATATAGAATGGACGTATGAAAAGATACTTCAATAGATATATAGAAATAAAGAATGTCTATGCAACTCGAAATCGAAGCTATATACAATAATAAACAGAAAAACTGATGCTTGTTTTAACATTTCTTTAGGAATAGGTTTTGATGTCTCTGAACTAAAAAAATGAATTAACTTCTGGCATCATTTAGACGAGAAAGACAAAAAGAGGGTTCGAAGTGGTTTGCTTTTAAAAGCCTAATGTTTTTATTGGATAAATTTCAACCCAGAAATACTAATGAGGTAAGAAAATTAAATTAATTGCTTAAATTAATTAAAAGCAAATTTATTTTGATACACCAATTTTACAATTTATTATTTGAACATAATATTGTCATAATACCAAGAGCAAGCAACTTTTTAGGGGAAGAATTCTAAGAAAGCTGTTCTTTAATATATTATTCTCTATACTCCCTCAGACAGTGTATAATACCTGCTACCTGGTTGCTGATACAGATTGCGTTCATTAGTTCGAAGCACATTACAGGTACCTACCTAAATATATTGAATTCAAAATTATTTTAAGATAATTTTTTTTGTCATTACTTTTGTCATTTTTAGAAATATGAATACGAATATTTTGTCAGTAATTTATATGCTAAAGAGTGTTACGTTTGACCTATGCTCTTGTACGAGATGGAAGCATGGACGTTAAAGGCCAGTTCCATTAAGAAATTTGAAGTGTTTGAAATGTGGTGCCTACGTCTAATGCTTAGAATATCATGGAATGATTAAATTCTAAGAAAAGCGGGTTTACAGGATAAGGGACTTTTTAATTGTGTTAAAAGTAAAGAGACTGCATACTTGGGGCACATATTACGAGGGGCACATATACACTTTTCAGCAACTGATACTCGACGGAAACATAGAGGGGTATGGGAAAAAGATGTCGTGGCTGCGTAATCGCCACCGCCAGTGGACAAGAATCCACGGCTATAAAATGCTTTGCAATGGTGCTAAAAACAGTAATATTTTATAAACAAGACAATATACGGTGGACGCCTACGCAGAATTGCACGGCATCTTAAGAAGAAGAAGAGATATGAATTTGTAATTACTAGACATTTTTTTACGTTTAATTTATCTCAAACTTTAGTTGATAATGCCAGATTTAAATAAAATATTAATAAATAAAACTTATCATCAAAATTTTCAACAAAATAATAAAAAATATCTGGATAAATTATTTTTGAGTCTGGAAATATTTTATTTTAATTATTGAAATCAAATTTTTTAAATTAAATAATTATAGAATAGAGACAGGACAAAATGAAATTATTGTTATTGTATTAAAATTTACCCAACAAGGAACACGAGAATAAACATACTGTGTGACTGGCCCATCTTAAATACATCTGCGGGCAATATGCACTCCCGATCTCAACGAATGCGAACGTTCGCTTTAATGTAAATGGCCCTACTTTGTAGCGAACGAATGACCAAGCGAACACCAACGAATTCGTTCCTCCGTTCTTTCGTTCGTGTTCGCTTTGATTTAAATGCGCCTTAAGAAGTTATACTTCTATTATATGATTTCAACGAAATCAATATACTTTAAACAGTTTATTTGTATTTTATTTAAAAATTAAACTAACTTTCTTTACCTACCACTTTTAAAAAATTTTTATTAAAACGATACCAAAAATATAAAAAAAATCTGAATCGTCCGGGATTTGAACCCGGGACCACTTGATCTCCGGTCACACACTCTACCACTGAGCTATATCCCTTCTGCTTTGACAGGTTACAAGATTTCTCATATACTGGCCAAGTGAAGTATACAAAAATACTTTAAATATTACTTACTATTATTACTTATAAAATATTTTATTCCCGAGGAAGACAAACCCAAAGACACAAAAATTACAATAAATAATACATTTACTTAACACTAATATATCCTTTCATATGATATAATATGACTTATTTGCGCTGACAGCGCTGATACATACATCTTCAAAGATTAGCAACGAAATACATACTACTCTCTGTGTGCGCATGCGCCCAGAATGTGATAAAATTTCACGCTCGATCGTAAAGAAGTATAACTTCAAAAATTGTTAAGCCTCTAGTGACGTATATTAGTGTATATTTTAAAATTTCTTTAGTTCTATGTTCAGAATGATGATTCCTATTTTTGTTCAGTTGTACTTAAAATATGTTTTACTAATGTCTATTTATCATTTATTGATGCAATACTAACATTGACATTACGAATACATTATTTTATTTCTTAAAACAACTTAATTTTTTTGTCAATTGTCATTTTTGGCTGGGGTCATTTTTTACCCCCGTTGGTCATCCGTGTAACAAAAAAAAAGAATGTGTGTGTACTTTGTACGCACGTAAGAAGTTATACTTCTATTATATGATTATATGATTATATGATTATAAACGAAATTAATATACTTTTTATTTATATTTTATTTAAATATTAAATTAATTTATACTTAATACTTCTCAAACATTTTTATTAAAACAGTGCCAAAAATTAAAATAATAAAAAAATAAAACACACACAAACACATTAAAAATGCCACAAATGATTTCAGAACATTAATTGTCGGAAAAATTTTTAACTAAATACGTATTTTCTGAAAATAAAATTATATAATAAATATACTTACAATCATAAAATGTATAAAAAAAAATAAAAAAATAAAAGTTTCTATTGGGATTCGAACCAACTTACCACGCGGCTGGTATTTGCGTTGTATTGGGATTCACCCGCATTAAAACTGCACCACAGAGACAGCTTGTCATTATGTGCGAAGATCGTCTAACTAAACAGATTAACCTTTTGACATTTTTAACTTATGTAAATCAAATTATTTTGATTTTGAATTGAAATGATTTAGAATTGAAAAAATACAACAAAACATAGGGTAAGAAGACAATATATTAGGTGAATATTGATAGAAATTTTGATGGTAATCAAATTATGTAAAAAAAAGTATTACATACTACTTATGTATTTTGGTAGGTTCAAGGTAGGTATCGGAGCCCGTATAACGACTAATAAATTTCGCAATCACTTGTGTCGTGCAAAGTGGCTATGTTCAAATATCATAACAAAATTTGATCAACTATTTATAAAACACTTACCAGTGAAAGATTCTTTAGCTTTGAATAAGCGAGATCTGCGGCACTCATACTAGGCACAGTTTGATGAGCTTTCACATTGGCATGCAACAATCATCTCTTCTATGTAAATAAGTCCAAAAATATAATATGAAAACTATTTAAAAAGGCAGTATAACCATTAACTAACTTTTTGTTTGTTGTTTCTCTTCCTACAAATTTTAAAACGCAACAAGCATACATTATAACCAAACACAGTCCCACAGCTGTGCCACAGCTGCCATATTGGATAATTTTTGTCATGTCATTTGAACATCCAATCAGAACAAAGTTATAATGCGCATGCGCTCGGTCGCTAGGTTTTCCCATATGAAATTTCACCGTCATTACGCTCGTAAAGAAGTATAACTTCAAAAAGTTTGGTCATCGGAAGGTTAAAAAGTATAAGTCTGTTAACCAGATAATAATAATAATGATATTTTTTACTGCAAGAGCCACTTTTGATATATTATATTTCGTAAATGTTTCGTTATTTTTTCTGTGCAGTGTCACAACTCAAAAAAAAATTTGTTGATATTTCAGCAAAATAATTATTAATATACTATTTTGTAGAGCTTCAAAAACCATTGTAACTGACTAAAATAGTTATTATACTAATTTTAATAGTTTTTGAATTAAACCCCGAAAAGATCTAGCACAAACTTTAAACAACGTTTTCTTGATATTTTGCTCTTTTGACTTATTACACTTTTTGAGAGAAGGTGCGGTATGTTCCTTTTGAATTTAATTTATACGTTTTTCTACTTGCGGCACAAAGTGCTACCGCGTGTCCGCCTGAGGATTAAAAATTCCAAAAGAAAAATCAAAGGAAAAAGAAAAAACTGTCAACCACAATAAAACAGACAAAAACAAAAATCTTGCTCACATCATGAGAAAAAGCGAAAGATTGCGTGCTGCAATAAATTTTAGTAACAGAAAAATCTACGTACCTGGTTCAACCAAACAACCACAAATAATATTTTCAACCACAAATAAGCAGCAGTGTGCAAAGTACAGATTGCCATGATGGCTCGTAAGTATCCAAAATATATAGGCACTACAAGAAGATGACGTTTATTATTTTTACTTTTTGTTATATCGCGTTAAGGTTCCAATTTAGATCAAGCTTTTGGTAATTGGTAACTTTAACAAAGACAAAAAGGTTGTTACCGTACAGAGAAGGTAGCTTAAACTACTTATTGCTATACACTGTTTTTAAACCAGGAGGAATAATTCAAATTTACTCCGCTGTAATGCTTGTTTGTAATTGGTCTAACCTCAGGCAAGTTTCCACTGTTATGAAATTTTAATCCAATTGACATTTATGGAAAATATTTACAGACCTGTCGCCATGGGAGGTACAATAGCCTCCTTTATTCAGATGGACTTACCCAAGTTTTTTTTATGTATTTTGACCCGTAGAACACGAATTTTTTGGGTAACAGTTGATCCGGATGTCGATAAGATTGTTATAAACAAAGAACTTGAGGAATCACATAACAGCGATTTTTCGCAAAACAATTTTTTTGTATTATTTTGGTCATTCTAAGCAAAAAATGTTTTTACAAGTTTTTCGTAGGATGCATAGTTTTCGACATAAACGCGGTTGAACTTTAAAAAAATCAAAAAATTGCCATTTTTAACCCGAATAGCTTTTGATTAAAAAATAAAATAGCAATTATGCTTACCGCATTTGAAAGCTCAAATCAAATTCTATCGGTTTTGATTGTTTTCATTGTTAAAAATTAATTTTTTTATTGTTAAACAAAGCTATAAACACATAGTGCTTGAATGATGTTTTCAATTCATTTCTCATTTAAATTCGAACAAGTAGTAGGCGCTCATACAGACAATTTCTACGTAGATTACGTACATTAAAACGCATGCATTGGGCACGGGAATCACTACGTGTTTATAGCTTTGTTTAACAATAAAAAAATTAATGTTTGGCAATGTAAATAATCGAAACCGATAGAATTTGACTTGAACTTTCCAATGCAGTAAGCAGAATTCCTATGTTATTTTTTTAGCCAAAAGTTATTTGGGCTAAAAAATTGCAATTTTTCGATTTTCTGAAAGTTCAACCGCGTTTATCTCGAAAACTATGCATCCTACGAAAAAACTTGTCAGAACATTTTTTGCTTAGAATCAACCAGAAAATACAAAAAATGTTCTGTTTTCCGAAAAATCGCTGTTATGTAATTCCTCAAGTTCTTTGTTTATAACAGTCTTATCGACATCCGGATCAACTGTTACCCAAGAAATTCGTGTTCTACGGGTCAAAATACATAAAAAAAAACTTGGGTAAGTCCATCTGAATCAAGGAGGCCATTGTACCCCCCTGGCGACAGGACTATTATTGGCATTTAATAGATTAATTAAGTTATATGGGCAATTTTTTGTATTTTCTGCGCTACTCCTTCAATTTTTAGATTTTTAGTCTCCTTCTATATGAAAAACAGTTGTTTTTAGAACTATTTACTAACGTTTCAGTATTATTATAATATTTATGGATTACCAAGGAAGGCCGACATCAACCAAAAAAGAAGATGATGTATTTGGTGATCTTTCTAGTAAATTTCTTGGGTGTGAATCTGCCTTTTTAATTTACTCCTCCTGATAAAAAACAAAGCATAATTACTTTCTCGTACATTAAACAACTATAATTTCCCGTTTCATGTAAAAAACAGAATAATATTCTTAAAAAAACTACTTTCTAATAAATCAAAAATTTCGTAACACCATCACAAGTACAAAAACTATCCTATCTTTGATGAAAACACCGACCACTCGTAGTTGCACATATTTGCACAATAATTAAGGTGATAAAACAAACAAAACCCAAAACGGGCCTAACGTTAGTCGCCTAATTGAACAAGCTATTAAAGATAAGGCTATCATTAAACTAAACAAAAAACTACCAGAAAGCGGTCGGACCCGAATAACAATTCAGAATACAAAAATAATCTAATCGTAAAAATCAGAACAGAATAGAATATAAAAGTATAAATAATTACACTTTTATAAAAAAGAACTTTTTTATAATAAAACGTTTTTATTATTTTATAGAAGAGAATATACAATAATTTGATGATATAAAATGCTTAAAATTCCAAAAATTACACTATAATAAAAAAGTACTTTTTATAATAACACGGTTTTGTTATATACAGGACAGAACATGTTTCGAAAGAATAAAATATGAATTTTTAGTAGGTGTATTAACTGTTAAAATTATAATTCCAAAAATTACACTAGTATAAAAAAGTACTTTTTATAATACCACGGTTGTTTAAAATGGTATATATAATATTTATATATAATAATTAACATAAAATATGAATTTTAAGTATATCAACTTTTAACTATTAAAAAAATTAAAAAAGATACGCAACAGCCATGTTCGAACTAGGGAACTCTCGATCTGCAGTCTAATGCCACTGACCCACCATAAATTTGTAGATATCGATTTATTAACGCACTTTAAAATATCATTGCATTAGTCACATTTTTAAAATAGTTTGAAATAAAAAAATCGATTTATCCATACAGGGTGATTGATTAATGGAGTAAAACTACGTCGATCCGTTATTCGTGTTTGACGTGTTTAAGTGTTATTCTAATAAAGTTGGTTTGTTTTAGGAAGTGAATCAAATGAGGAAGTCCTCACCAAGACCATGAAAGGGAAAGTGAAAGAGAAGTAGAAGTTCAACAACCCAAGAGAGCACGAAAACGACAGATGTGTGAAAATAAAAGAGACAAATGAATGCGACTTCGCAGCTCAGGTTGTGAGTATAAGGCAACAAAAGAAAAAGTAGTGCCAGATAAAACTTTTTCAAACAACAACTGTTTTTGCAATAAAAAATGTTTTGAACAGATATCATGTGACGACAGAAAGAAAGCATTTGAATCATTCTGGAAATTGAAATCATTTACAGCGCAGAATGCTTTTATTTGTGGTTTGATCAAACAAAAGAAACCTGAAGTAAAACGTCACGTCAAGGAATCAGTCACGACCTGCTAAGACAGTGTCTAACCAATATTTCATTCATAAACAAGACGAAACCACGAAAATATGTAAAAAATATTTTCTTAGAACCTTTCAGATATCTGATGGCCGAATGTCACGGGCCATTAATAAGATAAAACAAAGGGAACCACCTGGCTCAGATAATCGAGGCCATGGTATACCAACTAATAAAATATCTGAAGAACGTATGAACTGTGTCCGGAAGCATATTGAAAACTTTCCATCTTACCAATCGCACTACACAAGGGCCCTGATTCTAATTCAAATTTCGACTGAAAACAAGTCGCTTTCAATATGGCGACGTTGAAATGCGACTGTGCGAGCCTTGTGGATTTTAGTTGAACTAGCGAAATGACGTCACAAAATAGCGACTATCGAAATTAATAGCGACTCCAAAAAAGTGGTTGATATTATAATTTCGAGTCGAAATTATTGTGACACGGACATGAATAAATGGCCGAAAGCGAGGTTAGGTTTAGTTTGGGAGATGCGTTTTGTTTGTTTCCTGCAAGGAAAACTAAAGCAAAAGGTATTAATATGGCTGGATTTTATGGAAATTTGATGGTTTTGGAGGAATTAGATAGAATAGTATTAAATTAGAAATATAATAAATATAATGATTATTGAGAATTTCCACAATGTGAATTATCAACTCAATGAAAGATGTAAGGTAATAATCTGGGAAAATTAGTATAAAACAAGGAAAATTATGTACCAGCTATTTTATTGCTGAACATACTGAAATCAAATCTTAAGATTTCATAATATTAGTAATATAGCTATGCAAAGTCTGCAGAAAGTGTGCTATTTGGTTTATACCTAACTAAATTAGCGCTCCGAAATCTTTTTGTGAATTATTGCTCTGTAACTCAGAAGAGTTAAATGTTAAACCAAAAACACACACATAAAAATTCAATGTTATTTAATTCTGCACATAGATATTTTTTTCCGATTTCAGTCGGCGGAAATTTTCCTCGGAAAATTCGGGGTTTCCAAACAAAATTTTTAATTTTCAACTAAAATTAGTAAAAAACTAAAAATAGTAATTATTTATCAATAATTAAATAACTTGGTGACATAAATCTTTTTTGTTATGAGTGTCTTGAAGATATGAGAATTTGTATGTACAAAGAGGACCGGAAGAAAAAGGTAATGGTTTAAAGATTGAAATCCTGTTGTTTATAACTCTGTCCGCGACCTCGAAATGAATTAGAATCAGGCCCAAGGAATGAGAATCCCAATCGTAGGTATCTATCTTCTGATCATAATGTTAATACCCTGCTGTATCGCTTGTATGTATAATGAGTACTGTCAGGAATAAGGTACTGTCTCCGTTTCCAGTAATATTTTTTATCGCCGTAAATTCAATAATGTACAAACTTTATTTTCATGTACCACAAAAAGATACGTACTCTAAGCGTGATGCCTAGAAATTAAAAAAAGCTGCAACAATAGATGATAAGGAGATAAAATTTGGTGGCGGGGGTTAAGGGAATAAAACCCCATAAAATTTTTATGCGGTGTACAAATTTTACTGTTATGTACTTTTTTTTTAGACACTCGTGCCATAATAATGCCACATGTCTATTTTCAATAAAAAATCTCTAATAGTTTTCGATACATATTGAAAAAAATCAATTTTCATTTTGTAACTTGAAAGGGCTATAACTTTTTTTATGTGCACATTTGTACTTAGGTAAGTTAGGTTGCCAGAATGAAGGACGGAAGATGGACTCGCAAACTAGTTGAATGGAGACCAAGAGCCGATAAACGTAGCAGAAGAAGACCACCAATACGATGGCAAGACGACTTACGAAAGACAACAAAAAACTGGATACAAAAAGCACAAGATAGAACACTTTGGAGACAAACAGGGGAGGCCTATGTCCAGCAGTGGATTGAGAGAGGCTGATGATGATGAAGTTAGGTTCAATCGAACTATTTTTGGTCACTGAATATATGAATTAATTTATGACCTGCATTTTTGTTACACCCTTTATATCGTTATTAGTTTTTCGTAGACTTAATGTCTACGCTTGTAGATTTTAATACAAAAGCGTAATGTTTAATATAATACACCCTTCACTAAAAGCCCAATCAAGCTTAGAATAACAATCAACAAAATGGTGTATAAATTCTCCTCTTCGATTAATTATCCCTTAAGATGAAATAATTATCATGCCGATCGTGTTTTAGGCATTAATTCCCTGAGTATTAATGAAGCGTTTAGGTTTTTAAGGTGATCCTTTGCCACAAAAGAAAGTGTAATGTAATATTCTTGTAACAGATTTTTTGTTTCTTGCGTCCATTTAGCTTTGTAAATAATAACTTAACTTTACTTTATTTACTTTATTTTAAGCAATATTTAGGTATACTTATATTATTTATTGAAGTGAAAACTTCTTTAGGGACGTTGTGCGATTTTTGGATAGGGGAAAGAGTATTGAATTCGCGACCGTCATCGCGACCGTCATCGCTTATGCTATATATTATTTGTATTTACATATAATTTGTATAAAAGTGTTTAAATTTAAAATAAATGTAAAACTTATTTTAGGATGGGGAAAAAGGATTTATTTCGCGATCGTCATTGCGACCGTCATCTCTTCGACGAAATAAATTTTATACGTATATTTATTGAAGTGAAAACTTCTTTAGGAACGTTGCGTTGTGCACTTTTTGGATGGGAAAATGTATTAAATTGTCGACAGTCATCGCGACCTTCATTGCTTCGAAGAAATCAATTTTTGAAGTGAAAACTTCTTGAGGGACGTTGTGCACTTTTTGAATGGGGAAAAAATATTAAATTAGCGACCATCATCGCAACCGTCATCGCTTCGACAAAATAAATTTTTAAAGTGAAAATTTCTTTAGGGACGTTGTGCACTTTTTGGATGGAAAAAGTATTAAATTAGTGACCGTCTTCGCTACGATGAAACTGATTTTTGAAGTGAGAACTTCTTGAGAGACGTTGTGCACTTTTTGGATGGAAAAAGTATTAAATTAGCGACCGTCATCGCTTTCGACAAAATAAATATTTGAAGTAAAAAATTCTTGAGGGACGTTTGAACTTTTTGGACGGGAAAAAGTATTAAATTAGCTACCGTCATCGCGACCATCATCGCGAACATCATCGCTTCGAGGAAATAAATATTTGAAGTGAGGGAATTCTTGAGGGAAGTTGTGCACTTTTTTGATGGGGAAAAAGTATTAAATTAGCGACCGTCATCGCGACCATCATCGCTTCGACGAAATAAAGATTTGAATTGAAAACTTCTTGAGGGACGTTGTGCACTTTTTGGATGGGAAAATGTATTAAATTAGCGACCGTCATCGCTTCGACGAAATAAATTTTTGCATTAAAAATTTCTTTAGGGACGTTGTGCACTTTTTGGATAAGAAAAAGTATTAAATTAGCGACCGTCATCGCGACCATCATCGCTTCGACGAAATAAATATTTGAAGTCAAAACTTCTTGAGGGACGTTGTGCACTTTTTGGATGTGGAAAAAGTATTAAATTAGGGAACGTCATCGCTTCTACGAAATAAATTTTTGAATTGAAAATTTCTAAAGGGATGTTGAGCAGTTCTTGGATGGGAAAAAGTATAGAATTTGCGACCGTCATCACTTCGCTGAAATAAATGTTGTACGTATATAAATTACGTGTATGTTTACATAAATAGCATAGGGCATACGCGTCGCGTATAATACGATATAGGTACAGCACTTCTTTTTGGATGGGGAAAAAGCATTGACCTCGTAATTTATTTACTATAAGAAGTTTTCATTTCTGTCGGCACTCCCACGAGTGCCTTCAATTTTTTTATTATTTTAGGTTTTTAAACATTTACCGTCAGTACCAGTAGGTAGTTTGTTTGCTTTTTTTACTCTGTCATTTGCCACGTTTGTCACACGTAGATCCATAATTTAGGAGGTAGTGTTCTCTAGACTCATCTCTTGTCCATGACGCTCGGATGTGGCCTGCTGCTAAAAGTCTGTGAGACAATATCTACACTCATATATTTGACTTTAAGCTACTTTTTTTACACCACGAGTTATGATTTTATAAGTAAAATTTAATAAAAAATGTTTGTCCTTGTAAAAGGTATATTAGTTTAAAAAGCCCCTATTATTTACAAACATATAAACAAAACGTTTTCGCTCTGTAACAAGAGCATCATCAGTGTTATCTAAAATAAGTATAACCGTATTAATTAAAGCAAAATGTTAAAGTTAAAATGATCACCAAGGTAAAATCAAAGTTTGCTTATACTTACAAGCACATGGTGAGCCACCCAAAAATACAAAGGTTGAAACCTTTTACATAGGATGGATAAAATTCCTATAGATGTGGCTTTGGGGCAACATATGACTCCCACAGGTGGTAAGTGGGTTAATTAATTAGGTCCTTATGTTATAAGAGGTGACAGGCAACTAATAGCAGATGAGATTTTAAAGCGAATCTGTCTGATGTCAGGACGACAATTGTCAATTAAACTTATAGTTCTATGAAATCTTGGTTACACTAGCCAATAAAATTTAAAGTTGTTCATTGTGCAAGCAATGATAACAGCTAACATCAGTGTGTTGGAATTATAAAAAATACAAGAGTTAGTAAGAATAAATTATCTAAGATGTAAAGAAAGAGGGTAAATTTGAATACCCATAGTCATCAATGAGGTGTACTTAAATTGATGAAGCAAAGATAAGCAAACCAAAATACAGGTAAGTTGTTGCGGTTGTGTTGAAAATAGATAATTATTATTTGTGACCCAACACAAATGATGGCTGATAAAACTGGTTGAAATAAAGGTGAAACAAATAAATAGGGGTTGTGATGTCAAATACTAAGATATGTTGTAAATGCAAAAACTTGTTTATAAGTTAATGTGATATAGATGGATTCATCAACACAAATTTTAAAGACTGAAAAAGTTGTTTTAAAAGCTTAGTCCAAATTTCTTTATTCTGTCCTTTTATGTTAAATAACATCTAGGGTAAGGAAAAATGAATGAAATTTAATAAAAGTATCTAAGCCATGTCTAAAGTAAGGTCATATGAAAAAAGTGTTGAGTAAAATTGTTGAGTGTGTGGTAATAAAAGTTACTAAATTGTGTTAATTTAATTAAATTAGAAGGTAAAAACAGTATAAAAGAAAAACGGGTGGTTAGATAAATGAGGTTGTTGAATAAAAAATAAATTTTATATCAGAATTAAAATTAATGATAAATATTGAGAGACTGTAAACTCCAGAGAACCGGCAACCAAACACACCAGATAATGAGAGTAAAGGTGGGTTGAATAGAATAACTTGATGTGTGAAACTTGATTGAATTATTGTAAAGTATTGTTGGATGAATGAGGTGAGATTATGAAATGGTTATGATTGGACACTAAACGAAGACCAAGTTGAAAAGATGATGTGAAGAGAATGATGAGAGATATTGACTTCACAAACCATACATACTTATAGACGTTTCACGACCATGTTAATCTTTCGGATCGAATTAACGCCATCTCTTGATTGGAATGGGAACTAAATTGACAAATTTTAGTTACTTACATGGGAATTTTAAATTATAAATTTTGCGGGATTTTTGATGAAATTTCGCAGGAAATTAAAACAACAGAAATACAATTCAATGTTTTATTCAATATTTTACTGAAAACTTCAAATATTCCAATTTGTTTTCAAAATGCTAAACACTACTCTGCCATGTGTCACGTGAAAGCACTGATGTGTAATATTGAGTTGAATGAACATTTTTGAAAGAATCTTGTAGGATGATTGTTTAGATAAATATTACCTTATAATCTTTTACAAACTTCCAAAAATATATAGGCCCGAAATGTTGATGACACACTTGTCTATTAAAATAAACTGTTTCAGGATCTATTATATTGTTTTTTTAAATGTGGAGAAACTGAGAAACACAACACGGGATGAGCAATGTAAACTAAAAATTCTACTCATTAAAACGGAGTGGAGGTTAATACAATTGATTAAAATTGTGATTAAATCTAATTAAAAACGTAACACCACTATAATAAAATAATTAAGCCACAAACTGTAAAATGTGTAAAATTGAAAGTAAATAACAAATTAATTTAATTGTCAACTGTCAGTTGTTAAATATGACAAGAGAATTGACTGACAGCGACATCTCTGGATTGGAATGGTAACTAATTTGCTGTCCTGACCCTGACAATTTACGTGAAACGTCTATGAGTATGTATGGTTTGTGATTGACTTAGTCTGTGATATCTGACTAATAATTATCTATTTTCAACACAACCGCAACAACTTACCTGTATTTTGGTTTGCCTATCTTCATAAATTCATAAATTTAAGTACACCTCATTGATGATTATGTGTATTCAAATTCACCCTCTTTCTTTATATCTTAGATAATTTATTCTCACTAACTCTTGTATTTTTTATAATTCCAACACACTGATGTTAGCTGTTACCATTGCTTGCACAATAAACAACTTTAAATTTTATTGGCTAGTGTAACCCACGGTTATTAGACTTTATTACGGTTGTCTTGTCCGACGGTGGTGGGGAGACTTATATTTTTGACTTTAAGTCACAAGAGTTTACATTTCCATATTTTTAAATTATTTTCGATCATTGAATGTGTGTTATTGTGTATATATGTGTATTATTTGTGTTATTATGAAATAATAAGACAAATAGTACACATTTTATCATATACCGGGTGGTGAATCGTAAAAAGGGCCATAGGAAACTCAATGTAAAATTCTGAATTGTTGAATTCCTGTTTCCCTAATTATTCTACATCAAAAGTCATGAGAGAATACTTGTAGAGAATTAAAATCTGTATTAAAATCAAAGGTTAGAATTGTTCTACGATTTAAATGCATTCCAAAATTTTGAAAAATATGATACATTTGCCACAATATGTATGCGTATAAAAGTAAGGCCACACGTTACTATTTAACTGACAGTGCTCACAACATTGACTGAATAAAAAAATCTTTATTATTAATCCTTTCTCTGCAACTTAGGGTATCTTATCAACTGTATTGATTTTAAACAATAGATGATCAAATAAAAATATTGACAGTTCAAAAATGTGAACATTATTGCATTGTGTGTGGCCTAAGTTTGGGCTGAAAACTAAAATGTATTACATTTTTACAAAATTTTGGAATATGTTTAATTACGTAAACCAATTTTAACAGTTATTTCCAATACAGATTTCAATCCTCTTCAAATAGTTTCTAATGTCTTTTGATGTAAAATAATTATTAGGGAAGCTGGAATTCAACAGTTCAGAATTTTACATTGAGTTAATGCAAAATTTTGACGCATGTAAAAATTCTTAATGTGTTTTAATTGTATTAATTTTTTTCGAATCCTGAGAAAACTAATAAATATTTTTAAAAAATTTAAACTCAAAATGAAAGACTACATTATTACCGAGGGCTGAAAGTCCCTGAAAACTTCTATAATGTTTATTTTAATAAGTTACAGGGCTGAAAATAAAAGAGAAGTGTGATATTTAATGTCAAATATTTCATTTAATAGAATCTGCTTGTTTATTGTAAGGGGCTTTCCGCCTTCGGTAATAATGTAATCTGGCATCCTGCGTTTAAATTTTTCTAAAATACTTGGTTTTCTGAGGATTCGAAAAAAATCATATTACGATTCAAATGACAGTAAACTCTCGTGACGTAATCTCACCCTTAATGTTCATTGGTTAGTCGATTTAGGCAACCGTAGTAATGTCTAAGAACCGTGAGTGTAACCAACATTTTATAGAACTATAAGTTTCATTGACAATTTATTGTCGTTCTGACATCAGACAGAATCGCTTTGAAAGCTCATCTGCTATTAGTGGCCTGTCACCTCTTAGGTATAACATAATGACCTAATTAACTAACCCACTTACCACCTGTGGGAGTCATATTATGTTGCCCTAAAGCCACATCCATAAGAATTTTATCCATCCTTTGGATTTTAGGATATTTATATTTATATAAGGCTTTTAGTCTATTTGTAAAAGGTTTCAACATTTGTATTTTTGGGTGGCTCACCATGTGCTTGTAAGTATAACCAAACTTTGCTTTTACCTTGGTCATCATTTTAACTTTAACATTTTGCTTTAATTAATACGGTTATACTTATTTAAGGTAACACTGATGATGCTCTTGTTACGGAGCGAAAACGTTTTGTTTCAATGTTTTTAGCCCTATAGGGGCTTTTTAAACTAATACACCTTTTACCAGGAAAAAATTTTTTATTAAATTTTACTTGTAATTAATGGTATACAGCCAGCTACAGGAATTTCTTCCTTTTGGATTTTTATGATTTTATATACTGGAAATAATTGACCCGTAGTCAGTCAAGTTATGTCAGTACAGTACCTTACCATTCTTTTGGAGAGTAGCTTCATCTCGCTTTTTCTACAACACTTTGTTTCAATAAAGAAACAGTAATCGTGATAATATTTTTTTTTCATCCAACTAAATTAATGGCCTGTCGTATCGTAAATTCTGCGTCTTTCAATTTTTTACACTCGAGTTATTAGAACCTAAAAGCCCCTCAACTAGTTATCATTAACATTGCCTCTACAACCCCTGATGGGTCTTGGTCTATTATAGAATCAGCTCCCATTCCTTCCTATCCTTCCTCTTAGTTTTCCAATTTCGTACTCAAAACATTCATAAGTCCTCTTCTAGGTGGTCCTTAAGTCGTGCTCAGGGCCTGCCTATTTTCCTACTCCATCCGGTCTTTAGTTATAAATGTGACGGCTAAAATCACTCGTTTATTACAGGGTGTTTCATTGGGAAACGGAAATACTTTAATTGTGAATAGAGGTCACCGAGGCGGTTCTAGGTATACTACATTTTTTACCCTACCGACTTTTATAACCGAATTACAGGGTGTTTTATCGATTTTGCCAATTTTTTTCCTAAGCCATAACTTTAGAACCACCCTATCTATTTTTTTGATATTTGGTACAGATGTGTCTCATCCAAAACCCAAATGACCGACGTACTAATCACAAGAAAAATCCAGGTCCGGATTAACAAAAAATTATAAAGTAATTGTGACATTAAAACAACACCCTGTATATTGAAATTCTGGAAATCTGTTTGCATATTTGAAAAGAGCACAAAAACTAAGTCTAATGGTTCGCTTTAATTTTTCGGCCAGACAATTTTATGACTTTAATTTTAAAATTATATTGAATTTTTTAAGAACTCTAACATTAAAAAGAAGGTATTATTAACTTTTAATTATAAATTATTAAAGCTATTGAATAAATACTTATTTTAAAATTAATCAATACTTATTTACCACATTGGAATGACCCAATTAATAATCACAAGAAAAATCCAGGTCCGGATTAACAAAAAAAAATAAAGTAATTGTGATCTTGAAACAACACCCTGTATATTGAAATTTTCAAAATTTGTTTGCACATTTGAACAGACCACAAAAATCTGAGTTTATCGGTTTGCTTTAATTTTTCGTGAAAGAAATTTAATGACTTTAATTTTGAAATTAAATATATTGATAATTTTAAGAACACTGAAATTAAAAAGCAGATTTTTAAAGCACTTTTAACAATAAATTATTAAAGTTATTAAATAAATACCCATTTTAAAAATAATCAATACTTATTTACCACATTCGAATAACCCACTTACAAAGCACAACAAAAATCCAGGTCCGGATTAACAAAACAATATAAAGTAATTGTAACCTTGAAACAACACCCTGTATATTGAAATTTTCAAAATCCGTTTGCACATAGGTATGAAAAGAACACAAAAAACTAAGTTTAATCGTTAGCTTCAATTTTTTGGCCAGACAATTTAATGAATTTAATTTTGAAATTATGTCGAAATTTTTAAGAACTCTGGGAACTCATAATAAAAATTTCGATATAATTTCAAAAGTAATGTCATTAAATTGTCTGCACAAAAAATTAAAGCGGGACATTAAACTTAGTTTTTCGTGCTATCTTCAGGTGTGCAAACGTATTTTAAAAATTTCAATATACAGGGTGTTTTTTCAAGGTCCCAATAAATTACTTTGTATTTTGTTGTTAATACGGACCTGGATTTTTCTTGTGATTAGTAAGTAAGTCCTTCTAATGCTGTAAATAATAACTGATTATTTTTAAAATTAGTATTTATTCATTAACTTGAATGATTTATTAATAAAAGTGCTTTAAAAACCTGCCTATTAATTTCAGGGTTCTTAAAAATTTGAATATATTTAATTTCAAAATTAAAGTTAATAAATTTTTGCACAAAAAATCAAGGTGAATCGATAAACTCGGATTTTTGTGGTCTTTTCAAATGTGCAAACCATTTTTGAAAATGTCAATATACAGGGTGTTGTTCAAGGTCACAATTACTTTAGGTTTTTTTGTTAATCCGGACCTGGATTTTACTTGTGATTAATAATTGGGTCTTTCCAATGTTGTAAATAAATATTGATTCATTTTAAAATGAGTATTTATTCAATAAATTTAATAATTTATAATTAAAAGTTAATAATACCTGCTTTTTAATGTGGAGTTCTTAAAAAAATTCAATATAATTTCAAAATTAAAGTAAAAAAATTGTCTGGCCGAAAAATCGAAGCGAACTATTAGACTTAGTTTTTTGTGCTCTTTTCAAATATGCAAACAGATTTTCAAAATTTCAATATACAGGGTGTTGTTTTAAGGTCACAATTATTTTATAATTTTTTGTTAATGCGGACCTGGATTTTTCTTGTGATTAGTATGTCGGTCGTTTGGGTTTTGAATGAGAGATATATGTACCAAATATTAAAAAAATATACAGTGTGGTTCTAAAGTTATGGCGTAGGAAAGAAATGAGCAAAATCGATAAAAAAAACCTGTAACTCGGATATAAAAGTCGGTAGGGCAAAAAATTTAGTATATCTAGAACCGCCTTGGTGACTTCTATTCACCATTAAAGTATTTCCGTTTCCCAATGAAACACCCTAAAAAACTTCAGAACTATTTAAAAGTGTAACTTTTTTTCGTAAAATTAATAAGAAAAAAGTTTCCTATATGTGGCCAACAAGTAGACACGCAGTATATCATTTTTTCAAAACTAAAATCTTTTTCTTACAAACACACAAAACTTTTTAATAGATGACACAAATCACAACGCATTCCATATTTCCAAGTAAATTTACATATTTTCACATCTCTTTGAAAACTAAACTTCAAAACAAACAATATTAAGCTTCACAGATCCCATTTAGTGTGCTTAAAATCTTCCAAACTCCTACAGTTTCAAGTACACCTTTCATTGAGTGGGTAAAGTAACATCGTCTTTCAACCATTCAACGGCAAACTAATTTTAACATGCTAAAACAATAGCGAAACTGTCTGGTAAGGCTGGTTAGATGCGACTTGAAGAGAAGTATTTGGTATTTGTATGACAACATCAGGGCCGGAATTTAAGTAAGACACTAAAATTATTGTTACCATTTAAATGTTTGACTTTTTTATTGAAGTTATACTTCTTTAGGCGCGTTGGGAGTAAATTTATGTGTGCGCGAATTCATCAAAAGTCTTGGTCCTGAGCGCAGCTGAACCGTTAAACGTGCTCTGATTGGGTAATTACAATGAACTGTCAACAATAATTGTTCAATATGTCGGTTATTTTATTAATACGTCAATGGTTATGGGTAAACAAATGTTGTGTATATTAGTTTTTATTGTTGTGAGGACACAGACAAAAGCAAGTTTATAATTGTAGTGACTTTTGAAATAGTTTTTAAAAGCAACAGAAACGTAATTTATTGTAAATGTTGCAGTATTGTAATAAAAAATTACATAGATATTTACCTACTTGGAAAATGGAAAATAGGTATTACCTATCTACCTAGTAGGTAATGCTTTGATTTACATAATTTGATTACCAACAAAATGTGTTGTTTTCTTACTCTGTTTTGTTGTATTTTAATATTTTAATTTCACAAAAATCAAACTAATTTAATTAAATTCAGAACTGTCAAAAAGTAAAACGTTCAGCTCGCCTATCTTCTCACATGACGGATATGTGTAGATGGGTAAATGAGTAGAGGCTTCGATTACAAATATAACCACGCTAAAATGCGCGGGTTAGAATCCCAATGCGAGTTTTTATTTTTTTTTTATTTTTTTGAATTTATACTTCTTTACGCGCGATATGAGGGTGAATTTTTATATGTTCAAACCTACGATCCGGGCGCATGCGCATTATAACTTTGTTCTGATTGGATGTTCAAATGACATGTCAAAAATTATCCAATATGGCAGCTGTAGCGCAGCTGTGGTTTAGACGGTTGACGGTTTGGTTATGTATGGTTGTTGCGTTTTAAAATTTGTGGGAAGAGAAACAACAAAGGTTAGTTAATAGTTATACTGCCTTTTTAAATAGTTTTCATATTATATTTTTGAAGTTATACTTCAAAATGTTTTAATTTATGTATGTATCAGTCCAGAAAAGATGTGGAAAGAATATATTAGTGTTTTTAAATATATTTTTCTACAAACGTGTTAAAAATGCAATTTTTAGGACTCCATAGGAGCGTTAAAAATGCTACTTTAAGGCACTAGTGCTTTAAAATTTTTAAGGCACTGCAGTTAAAAGTGAATTGTCAAATTGTGAAACGTCAAAATATTTATATGTCATTTATTAACATTAATATTACTAATACAACTTGCGCAATTTGAAAAAGGTGGTTTAAAAGGTTTTTTATTATAATTTTGTGTCTTTGGATTTGTCTTCCTTGGGCGTAAAATAATAAAACATCTATTTTTATATTTCGCTTGTCACCGTGATGTATAATCATGTATATCTGAAAGGTAAGTAGCATGCGGCTTGATGGCCTTGTTGGTAGAGCATTGTACCAGAGATCAAAAAATCGCGAGATTGCGGGTTCAAATCCCGGACGATTCATACTTTTTTCTTTTTTTTTTAATATTTGGCATTGTTAAGTTTTGGTTCATTTATGGTAATTATTGTTAATTTTTTGTATTGTAACTGTTAAGTAGGTATATTTATTTCGTTGAAATTATATTATAATAGAAGTAAAACTTCTTACGTGCGTACAAAGTTCACACACATTCTTTTTTTATACATTTTATGATTGTAAGTATATTTGTTATATATTTTTTTTTTCAGAAAATGCGCATTTA